>NC_080185.1:56461144-56585883 GCF_950295315.1 Erinaceus europaeus | reverse complement strand
CATCCCTGTGTTAATAGCAACACAATTTGCAATAGCCAAAACCTGGAAGCAACCCAAATGTCCAATAACAAGTGAGTGGCTGTGTAAGTTGTGGCATATATACACAAGGGAATACTATTCAGCTGTTAAAAAAATGGTGTATTCACCTTCTTCACCTCATCTTGGATGAAGCGTGAAGGAATCATGTTACATGAGATCAGCCAGTATGAGAAGGATGAATATGGGGTTATCCCAATCACAGACAGAAGTTGAAAAATAAGAACAGAAGAGAAAACACAAAGTAGAACTTGGACTGGATTTGATGTATTGCACCAAAGTGATGCAATACACCAAATCCAGGGGGGAGAGTGTTCAGATCCTGGAACACAATGGTGGAGGAAAATTCAGGTGGGGGGTTAGAATGCAATGTGAAAAACTGAGAAATGTTACACATATACCAACTACTGTATTTTACTGTAAACTGTAAATCACTAATCAGAGAGAGAGAGAGCACTTGACTGCAGAAGCTTTTGCACTCCAGTCTTTTATTTTGACATCTTCCTTTAGTACTGTCTCCTCTCACCCCTGGCTGCACATTATAATCACTTGGGCCACTTTTTGAAAACACTGAAGGGGCCTGACCTTCAGAGAGTTCTGTGAGCCCTCACACAATAATGAGCAATATCACACTTAGTTGTGTATCCAGACTTGCACTTTTCTGGGGGCTTATGTAGGGGCTACAAGGGTCATGGTGAAGGGAAGTTGCTTAAAATGGGCCAGAGCTGGGCTTCTAAGCCTGTTCAGCCTTCACACAGTGTCCATAGGTCCACACAGACAGGCTTCCTTCAGGGAGCCCCTGGTTTCCTTCCCCCATGGTCTGGGTATCAGTAATTACTCCCATTTTGTTTCCTTAGGCAGTTGTGAGACTCTACAAAGCTACTGAAGCCTGTGCAAAGAGAGAGTTGGAAACACCCCAGCCCCCCCCCCACTAGCCTCCATGGGAGGGCCCCGTTATTACAAGGTTAAGGAGGGTGTGGGTGGGGAGGTAACAGAGGCAGCGGGGAACAGCACTACATGCAGAGAAAAGGCCACACATGTTAACAAAGCAGCTCACAAATGAGAGCAAATTAACACAGGGCCCAGGGAGAACAGAACATTCGCACCACAGGGGCAAGGCACCCATTGGAGAAGCTAGGCCATGGCAGGGAGAAAGGAAGTGGGGTATCAGAAGGAGGGGAGACAGGGGCCAAGCAAGGGGGGCTTGTTGTGGCTTAGAGGCAGAAGGTAATGTGAGAACCAGGAAGTCAGTCGAGTGAGGAGAAAATGGTGGACAGGGAAAACAAGCAGGAGCACTCAAAAGCCCTAATGGAATGAGGGAGCCAATTAGGGGGTACAGAATCAGTGCCCTAGTCAGGTAATATTACAACTGGAAGGAGTGGCTTTCCCAACTACTGAGAGATTGGCTCCACTCTCCTGGGGACTTAATCCAGATCACAGGGCAGAGGGTCACCATGGTGGCTACTACTTAAGTCCAGAGTCAAGATTCTTCCACCCCATCCATCCCTTGCAGGTGTCTTTTCTGTCTCTTTTCCCCTAACCCTAGTTCAAGCCCCTGGTCCCCACCTGCAGAGGTACAGCTTTACAAGTGGTGAAGTAGGGCTGCAGATGTCTTTCTGTCTCTTTTCCTTTCTGTCTCTTTTCCCCCAACACACACGCCACTGTCCCCTTCCCTACCTTTTTCTTTCTGCTGTGAACCAGCCAGGGTCCAGTTGACTCAAAGATGGACATACCTTGAGCCAGAAAACCCTTGACAAATCTTAAAGAATTGGCCCAGGGACGGGGAGGGGCATTGGATCAGATCAGAACTCTAGACAAAGGTGACATAAAAATATCAAACTGCGGAGTTGAGAAATAGCTTACCCCTTAGAATACACAATTTACCATGTTTGGAGACATAGGTTCAGGCCCCTGGCACCACATGGGAGTATCAGGCACAAGGGGAAGTTTTTCAAGCACAGAACAATGCTGTGGTATCTTCTCTCTCTCTCTCTCTCTCTCTCTCTCTCTCTCTCTCTCTCCCTTTCATCTGCCTGTCTGTTTCTACCTGTGATAAAAAGGGGGGATGCCCACTGGGAGTGGTGGAGTCACACAGGCATGAAATTTTAGCAGAAAAAAAGAGGATGGGAGAGATAGCACAACAGTTTAAGAAATTGATTTTTGTGTCTTGGACTCAGAAGTCTCAGGTTCAATCTCTGGCACCACCATAAACCAGAGCTGAGTAATGCTCACATCTATGTGACTCAGACAATGTTCTGGACTAGAGCAGGGTTGTGGAGGGCCCCTACTGGATCAAGCATTAATCTTGCTTTTGAAAGATGTGTGTGTTGGGGGTGTGTTGTGGGGGGGGGGGAATGATGGGGTGGATAGTTAGAAAGCAGAGGGCTTTGTAGCATACCAGTTGCAAAGTCAGGAACATAATAAGGTTTGAATGTAGGGGACAGATGGTGGTACACCCAGATGAGAGCACACATCACTATATACAAGCCCCCAGTCCCCACCTGTAGGGGGGAAGCTTCAAGAGTGGTGAAACACTGCTGTAGGTGCCGGGCTAGCTTCGAGGGTGGTAGAGAGAGACAACCATGGACTCATGGCTGAGTGGTACGCAGTTCAGTCTTTATTCATGTGGAACACAGCGCAATCTAAGCTATCTCTAATCACAATCTTGTCCTTATATATCCTGAGGCGGAAGAGTCAGGTCCTAAGAGGATGTACGTAGGATAGGGGGTGGGGAGAAGGAAAAAGTGTGCAAAACAGTGAGGATTAAACCAATGCCCTGGAGGCAGGGTGGTGCTTAGTTAACAGTGGTTATGTAAATAGAATACAGTGTTAAGCAGGGGGGATTAAACCAATGAAACAGAAGGGGTCTTAGAAGCAGAATTTAGAAGCATACCAACATGCAGGTGTATCTCTCTCTTCCTCACTATCTCCCCTACTCCTCTCAATTTCTTTTTGTCATGGTAAATAGAAGAGAGAAAGAAAGAAAAAGAGAGGGAGTCGGGTTAAGTGCAGGTGGCACAAAGTGCAAGGACCGGGCTAAGGATCCCGGCCTGAATGCCAGATGGGGAAAGAGGCAATGAACAGATTTCCTCTTTGATCCCTAGCAAAGATGGAGTAGGCACTGGCTGCACTGTTGAATAGCAGCACTAGGCCCACGAACACAGCCACAGAGCCATAACCAATGTTCCCAAGCTGGGGTCCATAATGAAGGGAAAAGCTGAGCCTGTCTGAGCAGGAAGGGATCCTGGAATTCAGCTTCATACTCTAGTGTTTTCTTTTGACATCTGGTGGAACTGAGACCCCCCCCAAAAGGAGACGTATAGGCCTATACCATATTAAATTAATGCCAGAACTAGGATGGACAGCAAAATGTCCCTATTCCCATCCTAGTGTATTTTTCTTTTCTTTTTCATTTCTTTATTGGGGAATTAATGTTTCACATTCAACAGTAAATATAATAACTTGTACATGCATAACATTTAACAGTGTTCCATATAACAATACAACCCCCACTAGGTCCTCTGTCATCCTTTTTGGACCTGTATTCCCCCCCCCCACTCACCCCAGAATCTTTTACTTTGGTGCAATACTCCAATTCCAGTTCAGGTTCTACTTGTGTTTTCTCTTCTGATCTTGTTTTTCAACTTCTGCCTGAAAGTGACATCATCCCATAGATTCATCCTTCTGTTTCTAACTTATTTCACTTAACATGAATTTTTCCAAGTCCTGGTGTATTTTTCTTTATGGTCTCCTTTGGTTTTTTTTTTTTTTCAAGTCTTCATTATAGTCAAGGGAAAATGCCAGACTATCCTCGGGGCCAGCCTTACACATAGGTAAACACGATGTGATCATATATGTTTCCTCAGTTGCCTGTCATTGAGCCTGAAATTTCACCATTGGTGAGTCATTCCTTTGGATCTTGAAGCTTTCTGGTCCTTCAGGATATTGAAGAGGGTTTTATTGACAGTTGCCATGAAAAAAGCTTTGCAAATGGAACTCAGGTGCCACAGCTGTGGAGGTGGGGGCCAGGGGGGAGTGAGAGAAGAAGGGCAGCAGTAGCTAGCCCACAGAAGAGGATGAAGGCCAAGGGTGGCATGGGAAATGCAATCAAGAATCTGAATTCAAGGGGCTGGGGAAACAGCATAATGGTTCTACAAAAGACATTCATGCCTGAGGCTCTGAGGTCCCAGATTCAATCCCCAACTTCACCATAAGCCAGAACTGTACAATGCTCTAGTTTGTCTGTCGTGTGTGTGTGTGTGTGTGTGTGTGTGTGTGTGTGTGTCTGTCTATCTATCTATCTCTTTGTATATTTCTCTCTTGTTAACATAAGTAAAATAGAACTATGGAGGGGGGGGAGAAAGAAAAAAGAAAGCTGAACCCAGGGCCCAGGCCTCCTCAAGGGGACAAGCAAGGAGTACTTGATACAGACACACACACACACACACACACACACACACACACACACACACACACACACACACACACACACACCAAGTTTCCATCAGGGCCCGGCATGGGCACTCAGGAAGCATTTCCTCCAGGAGACTGTACTGTGACCTGGGATGCCTGACTCACCGCTGGGTGGCCCACACTGGGAAGAAGAGAGGGAAAGTGAAGGATATCATCACAAGGTCTGGAGTGGCCACAGGGGCACTTTATTAAGAGGAGCAGCCTGGGCGAGATGGATGTGACAAGGGAATCTATGAACACATTGAGAGGAGTCTCAACCACAAGAGGGATGGGTTCCAAGACTGCCAAGGAAGGCTGGATATGTAGCCTGGATGTTCTGTGCCTCCCCCAGGGATCTCCTGGCCCAAAATGTCTTGGCCCAAGCCAGGCTACATTCTGCCATTGCCTCTGCCTTTTATTTAGGTTCGCCTCCAGATATCACTGTGCAGTTATCCAGACTCCTAAGCTCCCCACTCCAAGCTTGTTTGTTTGTTTGTTTGTTTTTTGCCTCCAGGGTTATCACTGGGACCTGGTGCCTGCACTATGAATCCACTGTTCCTGGAGGTCATTTTTTCTGTTTTTTTTTTTTTAATTGGGTAGGACAGAGAGAAATTGAGAGAAGAGGTAAAGAGAAATATAGACACCTGTAGACCGGCTTCACTGCTTGTGAAGCCCCCCCCCCCCCCGGTAGGTAGGGAGCCAGGGGCATGAACTGGGATCCTTGAGCTGGTCCTTGGGCTTCACACTATGTGTGCTTAACCCAGTGTGCTCCTGCCTATCTCCCTCCCCACTCCATGTTTCACAGAGGTTCTAAATATATTAGAACCTCGTATATATGTAATATATTAGAACTGCTAGCATATATGTATAATATATATATGGGGTGTGTGTGTGTGTGTGTCTGTGTGTGTGTGTGTCTGTGTGTGTGTATCTGTGTGTGTTAGAACTGCTCATCTCTGGCTTATGGTAATGCTGGGAACTGCACTGAAACCTCAGACCCTCAGGCATAAGAATCTCTTTTGCTGTTTCCCCCAGCCCATTCCTAGCACTATATTTTAACTTTCTTTTATTTAATAGGACAGAAAGAGAAGAAACAGGGATAGAAGCAAGAGAGAAAGACACATGCAACACTGCTTCACCACTGGTGAAGATTCCCCCCTGCAGGTGGCAATGAGAAGGTTGAACCCAGGTGCTTGCACATGTTAATATGCCCATTCAGACAGATGTATCACTGCCCAGCCCTTTTAGTACTTTCACATTGAAGGGACTTCTGTGTGACAATGCTGTGTGAAGGGACAAGAAGGTAAGGACACTAACCTATCTGGCTAGAAGTTGTCTGCCTGGCAAGATCCTGGGTCTCCTTAGAGTGTGTGTTTATCTGGGATAACAGTGAAAGGGGGAAGTGCTTCTAGAAATTTGAGAATTCTCTTGAAGCTGCATTTGCATGGTCAGGCTATTCTTATAATTGAGATGGTAGGTCTACTGGGAGCAGCTGACAGAGGTGAACTGAGCAAACTGAAAACCTTCCCAGAGGCTCCACTGGTTCTATTGGGAGATCTCAGCCAGTCAGACAGAACTCAGAATCCCTAGTTTCTGAGAGAATTCGGGTGGTGATATGAGGGTAATCTGGCTGTCCCGTTGATCACCAGGGTTGATTTCACTGATCTGGCTAGCTAGGTGGGTGTTCCTTTCGTCAGTCGCTTCTTCATGTGTGTCCTTCCTGAACAGAGACCTTCCCTGAATAAAAACAGATTGGTATTCTGTCGAGGGTATACATGTAGCTGAACTCCCCTGCTAGAACCTCCAAACAAGACCAGAAAGGGGAGGGGAAGAGGAACCTCCCCCAAGGCCACCTTTTTAAAAATTTTATTTTCACTAATAGTTTACAAAATTACAAAATAATGGGCTGGGCAGTGGTGCACTGGGTCAAATGCACATAGTACAAAGTGCAACAACCAGCACAAGGATCCCAGTTTGAGGCCCCATTTACCGACCTGCAGGGGGAGTCACTTCACAAGTGATGAAACAGATCTGCAGGTGTCCATCTTTCTCTCTTCCTCTATGTCTTCCCCTCCTCTCTAAATTTCTCTCTGTCCTATCCAAGAAAATGGAAAAAAAAGGAAGGGAGAGGGCAATTGATGGCACACTGGGTTAAGCACACATACTATACAGTGCAAGGACCCACACAAGGCTCCAGGTTTGAGACCCTGGCTCCCCACCTACAGAGGGAAGCTTCACAAGTGGTGAAGCAAGTCTGCAGGTGTCTTATCTTTCTCTCCTCCTCTCTATCTCCCCCTCCCTTCTCAGTTTATTTCTGTCCTATCCAATTAAGAAAAAAAAAAAAGGAAAAAATAGCCACCAGGAGCTATGGATTCGTATGCCTGCAATGAGCCCCAGAAATAACCCTGGAGGCAATAAAATAAAAATAAAGTAAAATAAAATAAAAGGGGTTCAGTTCCCACGACCTCCATTGGAAACTGTCCCCACTACCCCCACTGGAAACTGCAGTGATTCTATTTAAGGTCTATCCATGGGTTGAAATATATTCCCATTTTTCCTATGATCCTGTCTTCTCTTTCTTTTTAAGTCATAGCTACACCTATTACTATTTAGGAATGTCTTTCATTTTTTCCTCTTCTTTCTCTAGGTCCTGATGGATTTTGATTTCAAGCCCTCTAGTCATCTTTCCCTAATATTTTGCCCCCTCTGAGAGTATAGAGCAAAATTCTTTTTGGGGTGCAGAAGATAGGAGTTCTGGCTTCTGTAACTGCTTCTCTACTGGACATGGACATTGGCAAGTTGGTCCATACCCCCAGCCTGTTTCTATTTTTCCCTAATGGGGTAGGGTTCTGGAGAGGTGAAGTTCCAGGACACATTGGTGAGGTCATCTGCCCATGTAGTTCAGGATGGAATCATGTGCAACTTGGTGTCTGAAAGGCAGTAAATTATGAAGCAGGACAAAATGTTTAATAATTAAGAACCAGAAGGTTGGAATAGAGTAGGTGAGAATAGGGATTTTAGGGTGCTAAGAAACTAAAGAGTCTAGGTATGCTCCTTGGGGCCCATTATTTTAGTGGTTTTTGCCTGAGCTTAATAACTAACATGCAGGTGGGAAGATAGTGTCAGAGTTGAGAATAGGGCTAGAAAGCTGCATTAGGGCAAGGAGTAGCTCTGAAACTTGAAGAAAATATATAAATACAGTTAACTGTTTACCAAATCAATTTGGCCCAAGGCCCATGTATATTCACATTTAGCACAGGAGGCTGTATAACCCCCAAGTCCCTGTCAGTCTGAGCTCATAGTCCATGGTCACATTTGGGAACATTCTAGGCTACACTCAGTTTAGGACCAGTCTTCCACAAGTAGCAAAGTAAGATGACCCAGCCTCCTTTTGGAAAGTGGGGCAGTCCCTATCCCTGCTAGTTAGGGTTAGGGTTAGGTGATGGCAAGGTCCTGGAGAAGCCATTGAAAGGGCTTATGGTGACATTCCTGATGGAAGTAACCAGTGTATGTGGAGAGAGGGCTCTGGTAGAGATCTAGGCCCATCCCATCTTATCTACAGGGGAATCCCAGGATACCCTGACTTGGGCCCCAAGTGATGGGGTGGCCAATATACAGCTTCTATTGTATAGCACAAGCCCTGTGTTTCCTATAGGAGTGATACTTGGGGGCTTCAGGCAGTTAATCCTCAGATATACACAGTGAGCTCAAGTGGACTCAGGGAGCTGAGGGTGAGGTGGAAAGGATGCTAATACTAGCAGGAACTCAAGACTCTCAGTCAAGACTGTTGACTGTTTCCACTCAAGTCATCCAGCTGCACAGTTTCCCAGCTAAAAGCCAGGTCATCACTAACTCAGGTATCAAGGGCTTGGCTGTGGGAAGGCTATATTTTACAGCACCAGGATGCCAGCCCAGGCGCAGGATCAGTGCTTCTGGCGAGATGGAATTCAGTGCAATCAATCTGGGAGGCAGTCAGGATTTCTTTTAAGCTTTACTCCCAAGCAGACCCCTCCCAGCTTGAAGAGAGACTAATCCCTGGCATTTGCTAGTGACTTTCTACTTTTTGTCTCTCCTTCCAGTCCATGGTCCCTGTGAAGCCTCATACACAACCCCGTGAAAGAAGTGTCCTAGAACCCCACCTCCCAGAGCCCTACCCCACTAGGGAAAGATAAATAAAGCCTGAGGGTATGATTAACCTGTCAGCACCCATATCCAGCAGAGAAGCAATTACAGAAACCAAACCTTCAACCTTCTGTGCCCCTTAAAAATCTTTGGTCCTGGGCAGGGGTAGATAGCATAATGGTTATGTAAAAAGACTCTGAGAGGCTCTGAAGTCCTGAGGCTGAGGCTCTGAAGTCCTAGGTTCAATTCCCCTGTACCATCATAAGCCAGAGCTGATCAATGCTCTGGTTAAAAAAAAAAATCTTTGGTCCATACCCTCAGAGGGATAAAGAATAGGGAACCTTCTAGTGGAAGGAATGGGGTATGGTACGCTGGTGGTGGGAATTGTATGGGTTGTACCCCTTTTATACCACAATCTTGTCAATCATTATTAAATCACCTATGATAACTAAAAAAAAAAAAAGTTGAAAAAAAAAGAAAACACAAAGCAGAACAGACTGGGTTTGGTGTATTGCACCAAAGTATAAGATGGTGGGGGGCATTCAGGTCCTGGAACATAATGACGGGGGACCTAGAGGGAATTGAATTGTTATGTGGAAAAGTGAGAAATGCTATACATGTACAAACGACTATATTTTATTGATTGTAAAACATTAATCCCCCAATTAAAAAAAAAACTATGGAAGGAGGGCAAAGGGCTCATTATTTTGAGCCCTGTTTGACCCATAAGAAAGCCTGGTGCCTCCCAACCCCCACAAGGAGTATGTGACTCATCCCAGGTAACCCAGCTGTTTAGTCAATGAATGAAGACTTAAAATGTGCTTCCTAAGGAGTCGGGCGGTAGCACAAAGGGTTAAGCACACGTGGCACAAAGCGCAAGGACTGGTGTAAAGATCCCAGTTCAAGCCCCTGGCTCCCCACCTGCTGGGGAGTCGCTTCACAGGCGATGAAGCAGGTCTGCAGATGTCTATCTTTCTCTGTCTTCCTCTCCTCTCTCCATTTCTCTCTGCCCTATCCAACAATGACATCAATAACAACAACAATAATATCTACAGCAGTAAAACAACAAGGACAACAAAATGGAATAAATAAATATTTAAAAAAAAACTTTAAAAATGTGCTTCCTACCATTCAACCGAGTATGCTTTCTACTTCTCAGGTGGACTCCCTCAGAGAATTATGACATGGTCGTGACACAGAGTAGGGGCTCATAAATATATTAGCTAGATGAGAGACTGAATGGATGAGAGGCAGGGAAGAAGATGAGTTCTAAAACTGTTTTTTATTATTTTCATATTTACATATCATTACTATTATTTAGAGACAGAGAAAAGAGCAAGAGTGGAAGAGACCGCAGCACTGAAGTTTTCTTTAATGTGATGAGGGCTAGACTCGACTTGGGTTACCCACATGGTTAAGTAACTCACTCTCCAAGTGAGCTGCCTGGCTGACCTTGTTCTTTCTTTAAAATGCTGAGAAGAGGGGGGCTGAGTGATGAGACACCTGGTTGAGTGTACATGTTACCATGCATAAAAACAAGACCTGGGATTTCAAGACTCCAGACCTGAAGCAGTGCTGCAGATATCTCTCTTTATCTTTCTGTTTATATCTCCCCCATCCCTCTCAATTTCTCTTTATCCTATCAAATAAAAGAAATGTAATAATGCCAGGAGGTGAAAAGTGACTTGAATGCACACATTACCATGCTCAAGGCACTGGGTTTAAGCCCCTGTTCCCTACCTGTGGGGCCGGGGGAAGGGGGAGGAGAGCTTAGCAAGAAGTGAGGTCTACAGGTGTTTCTCTCTCTTTCCGTATCTCCCCCCTCTCAATTTCTTTCTGTCCAGTCAAATAGAATAGAAAGAAAAAGAGAGCTGGGCGGTAGCACAGCAGGTTAATTGCATGTGGCACAAGGACCGGCTTAAGGATCCCATTTTGAGCCCCCAGCTCCCCACCTGTACTGCTCCCCACAAGCAGTGAAGCAGGTCTGCAGGTCTTCCCTCCTCTCTCCATTTCTCTCTGTCCTATCTAACAACGACATCAATAACAACAACAATGACTACAACAACAATGAAAAAACAACAAGGGCAACAAAAGGGAAAATAACTAAATAAATAAATATTTTAAAAAATAGAAAGAAAAAAAGGAGGCATGGTCACCAGATGCAGGGGATTCATAATGCTGACATCACGCCCCAGTGCCAACCTTGGTGGCAATAAAAATAAATAAACATACATGTAATAAGAGAAATACTGAGGAGAGAAGGGCAACAATACTGAGTTCTCCACTCATCTTGACCAGGAAGGAAGGAGTAAGAGATCGGGCCCATCTCACTGATGGCAGCACCACAACAGGCAGGGGCATGAGGGTAGCATCGGGAAGAAGTACTAGAGTTTAATCAAGGCTTAACCAAGGCTGCCTCTGCTCATTCTTTAGAAGGGAATGGGTGGTGTGGGCAGTGCAAACACAGAATATAGGAAGAATGCCTTCCCATAATTCTTAAGAACCCCTTCTCTCACTCACTGCTCCTGCTAGTGTTTCCTCTGGTTTTGCAGTGTGTGGGGGGAGGAGAGGGGAGTTCTGGTCTTTGAGGGCCTCTGCACCCCCTTTCCTTGACTCTCATAGCATAACCCAGACTTCCTGAGCTTGGTGCCTGGACTGAGTACTCTCTCCTTGTTCAGACTTCTGCGAGACCTGGCACATAGTGGGTGAACTGTCCGAGGTCAGGAGATATGGCCACTCCCTGACGCTGGGCACTGCAATCAGGATCCTGCCTCTTGAGGTCCTCACCTGCTAACTGACCCGGAGGTAGGCTGCCACAAGGCACAGTGGCTCCGGAGAGTCCTGAGGTTAGAAATCTTGACCCACCACTTCTTGCCATCCTGAGGGTGAGAGGGATTTGCTTTGCTCCGTCAGAGCCTCGGTTTTATTTCCTGTGCAATGGGGAGGAAGCTGGAAGGAGAAAGTGGATGTGCAGCACCTTGCCCTGCACAAGCCACTGCTCACGCAGGAGCAGAAGCTACATGATCTGCCGCCTCTCTACCTTGAGTCTCCCTCCCTGGCTCCCTGGCTCCCCGGCAGAGACCCGTCCAGGGAGGGGAGGGGGTGGAGGGGAGGGGAGGGGAGGGGAGGGAGGCTGCTCCGCGGCGGATTGCGGGCAGGCGGGCGGGAGGCAGCAGACGCCGTGTTTACCAGCTGCCAAGCTAGTTCGCCACCTCAGCTTTGGCTCTGGGGCCGAGCCAGTCGCCTCCTTCTTTAAGATTCCAGTCACAGCAGGGGCTGGGTTTCTAAGGCAGGCGTGATCTTGCTCTGCCTACCAACGCAGCTGCCGCTGCCACTGTCGCTGCCGCCGCCTCTACCGCTGCCGCTCCCGTCGGTGCTGAGCAGAGCCTGAGGCACTGTGCTAAGGGGAGCCTGCGACAGGGTGCCAGGGCGGGCAGGCCACCCGCCCAGCCCGGTCCCCAAAAGGGCCCCTACAGTAAGTACTCTCCGAGCAGCCAGCTTTGGGCTCGCCTCGGCAACCTTTGGAGCTGGGGTCTTTGGAGGGGTGGGTGGAGGTCCGCAAATGAGTGCTGGTATCCTGGACAGCACCCTCAGCCCCCACCACAGCAATGACTCTGGTCCTGAATGCAGACTGATCGACGTCCCCTCCCCACACTCCTTCCCAGTCGCTGGAAGGAGTTGGCAGATCTGGCTCTAACAGCCTCCCCTCCCTGTGCCTAACCCCACCATCACCACCACACACCCCCACCCGAGGCTTCCCCTGGAACCCTTCGCAGTGGCGCCCGGGAGGAAATGGGAAGGCAAAGTGTAAGGGGGCTGAGGTTTGGGGGCCCGTGGAAAAGTGGCTTTGTGAGCGGGAAGTTTCCCTGCTGGAGATAGTAATAGGGAGGCAGAGAAGGAGCCAGCAGAGAGAGAATCCCAGGGAGCAGCTGCAGATGGGGAGACTGAGGAGGGGGGGTGAAGCTGATGGTGGTTCCACTCCCAGCCAGCTCCCCCCCACCCAGACTCTGGCGCTCCTTTATCCCCTGTGAGCACAAGTGTGGGGCCTCTGAGCCCCCATTCCTTTGCTTCCCTCCCCCAATGCCTTTGCTCTCCCCCCCAGCACCCGGGCATCCAGGCTAGCCTGTCCTCACTTGGCCTCCCCTAGTACAGTCTTTGGAAGCTGGGCAACAAGCCCACCATCTGAGCTGGTGCATTTCTAAGAGGAACCTGGCTAATAGGAATACGCAGGCTCTCTTACCTGTCACTTTCTTCCTTGAACTGTCATATGGGGGGGTGAGATCTCAATGGCAAGTTCCTTCTCCTCCTTGGCACTTATTACCCTTCTTAGAGGGACCCAGATATCCTCGTTCTGCTGCTTTGCCCACAAAAGTGATGCTAGCTAGCTCTTAGATATCATGTGTGCCTGGCCTGGTGCTCAGTGGACAGGGACCAGAGTTGGGTATTATGAGAACAACAGCTACTGCTGTTTTGTCTGCCTATTTGCATGGGCTGTCTGGTGCTCCACACCAACCAGGCAAGGTAGATGTGGTCTCCATCTTACAGATGAGGACATTGAGGCACAGAGAAGCTGGCAAATTTCAAGGTCCACAGCTAGCAAAAGGCTGAGCTAGATTCGCCACCCGGTCTTACTTCAGTACCTGCATGAATAACCACTAGACAGATAAGAAGTTGACTTTCATGAAATAGTAAAATATAGTTCCTCCTTCCCTCATACACACAGTCTCACATACAGCAACATTTATTTGTTCTGTAGTCTTGAAGTTGGTTTCAAGGTCTAAAGAGCTTTGAACCAGTTTTCAAATTCACCCCCCAGTATATTCTGTGGGGAAAGAAAAACCCAGTAGACTCATAGCACAGTGAGTCTTATAAGTAAATGCTTTAATAGGACAGTCATGGAGCCAACCACTTGACTGATGCCCTTGCTTTGTCAGGGGTATGACCCAGGTCCAAGCCTCCCCCCTGACCCAAATTCAGGGACGCTTCCGAGCTGTAGTGTCTTTCTTTCTGTCTCTGTCTTTCAGTCGGAAAAAGTTCCATAAAATGGTGCACACCAACCCCAGTCACCCACACGCTCACATGCACAATAAAAACATAAAGAAAAATTGAACTAATCAGTTTCTGAACCCGAGATTCACATTTTTCTTGGCAATTTAGAAATTGATAGGGTTGCTTTTTGATGCAAAAGCTTAAACACTAAGCAGACATAAGAAAAAAACTGTAATGAGATAAATTTAAATACAGAGGATTGGATATGGAGTTTTGGTGGTAGGAATTGCGTGGGATTGTACCCCCCCCCTTTATTCTATGGTCTTGTCAATATTTCCATTTTATAAATACAAATTTAAAAAATTAAATACAAAAATAGGTGAGGAGACAGCATAATGGTTATGCAAAAGATTTTCATGCCTGAGGTCCTGAGTTGGCCCCAGGTTCAACTGCCCCCCTCATACCCTGTAACACTATAAGCCAGGGTTGAGCAGTGTTCTAGTTGGTCTCTCTCTGTGTATCTCTCACTAAAACCAAATAAAACATTTTAAAGTGGGAATACAGCAGCAACACTAATAACCATTGCTAACAACTATTGTTGATTGAGCACCTACTCTGTGCTGATGCTGTCTGTGTATTTAATATTTTTAATTATTTTAAACAATCTGTATTTATTTATTTATTTATTTATTGGATAGCGACAGACAGAAATCAAGAGGAACAGAGGAAATAGAGAGGGAGAAAGAGAGACACCTACAGCACTGCTTCACTGCTCAGAAAGCTCTCCTCCTGCAGATGGGGACTGTGGGCTCGAACCTATGTCCTTGTGCATTGTAACATATGCACTCAATCAGGTGTACCACCATCTAGCCCCTGTGTAATTATCTTCATGTCAGTACTTTGAAGCAGATAAGATCATGGGCCCCATTTCATAGACAAAAGTACTGAGGCATAAGAGATTAAGTTACCACAGAGGTGGGATTTCAGATTCACTATTTCTAAAAGTCCAGGCTTTGGCAATTAACTGGGGATGCCATCCCCAAACCAGCTTCCTCCAACCCTACGCCCAGAGCTCTGTCTTGTTCCCTCCTTTTCTGGGTCCCCCTGTTTACTTTGAAGTGTACCAGTTTTCCAAGGAAGAGCTTCCAGGAGAATACAGAGCCAAGCGTTCTGCATGGATTTGCGTTTTGTTGTCGTGCTAAGTGTCGTGCCTATAACATCAATAAGTTGTTCTGCTTTATAAGTTTTATTAATTAGATAAGTGTCTGGTCTGCTGGCTTGGAATTGTTAATCCGACATTATGACTCTGAGTACCTCTGTTAGAAATTATATTTCAAAAAAGTTTCCTGATTATTACATGCAATGCTAACAAAGCCCTCCTGAGGAAGAAGGGAATAGGCTTCCAGACTTAGATTTTAACAGATGGAACTGCAGCTGATACTTGTGTGATATTATCACTGTGCCCATTGGTCTCAGCCCACTGTCTCCCCCAGGGTAGCCCTTGTCAGCTAAACAGGTCCCCAACGACTCTTCCTGTAACACCTTTGACACTGCAATGGGGTACTTTTTTCTTTGTTATTATTATTTGTTTTTACTTTCCTTTTTTTATTTGCTAGAACAGAGAGAAATTGAGAGAGGAGGGAGAGAGGGAGAGAGAGAGACACGTACAAACCTGCTTCACATCTCTTGAAGCTTACCCCCTGCAGGTGGGGAGTAGAGGCTTGAACCTGGGTCCTTGCTCATGGTAATGAGTGTGATCAACCAGGTGTGTCACCACCCAGCCCAGAAATACTTGTTTTCACTTACCACCACTAATTCTGACCCCTTCATAGAGCTGAATTCCCCCTGCCCCTCACCAATGTGACCATAGTGGGCATATGAAATTTGATCTTCATTACACTGGTTGAATCTCAATGTGTCTGCTGCCAGATGGCCTTTCCTGCTTCCTGACACTTCACTTCAGGGGACCTTCCTTGTGTAGCTTCTGAGTAGTACACAAAACAGGAGACTGACCACCCCAGTGCTGGTCTACGTCCCTCGTGTATCTGTAGCGTGTTCTGCGTGTACTGTGTCAACTCAGAAGTTCTGCCTTCTCATTCTTAAAACTGGAGTCCCTCAGCTTTGCCTGTATTTTTTTTTCTTTTTCTTTTTTTAATTATTTATTTATTTATTCCCTTTTGTTGCCCTTGTTGTTTTATTGGTAGTTATTATTGTTGTTGTCGTTGTTGGATAGGACAGAGAGAAATGGAGAGAGGAGAGAGGAAATGGAGATAGGACAAAGAGGAGGAGAGAAAGATAGACACCTGCAGACCTGCTTCACCGCCTGTGAAGCGACTCCCCTGCAGGTGGGGAGCCGGGGTTCGAACCGGGATCCTTATGCCAGTCCTTGTGCTTTGCGCCACCTGCGCTTAACCTGCTGCGCTACAGCCCAACTCCCTGCCTGTATTTCTTGTATGATTTCTTCTTTTAGTCACAGTGGCTGGTATAGCTCTCAGTCTCTTCACTGAGTCGTCCATACTATTCATTTGCTGGCCTGCTCAACATTCCTTTTTTTTGGAATGAATGCCTTTCTCTGCTGTGTTCATCTATTGGACTCCCATGCACCTTCACCACTCAGCTGGAAGGGCCTGCTAAAATCTATAGGGGGTTGCAGAAGCTATGACTCCTTTGTAAGAAGGGAGGAACAGAGTTTCCATTATTTTGAAACATAAAGTCTCAGCTCTGTGGATTTTAATCATTGGAAAAAATACACATACATGGTAGTAGTAATATAAAAGAAACTCTGGCAGCCTGGAGCATGGTGCAGTGGATAAAGCATTGGATTCTCAAGCTTGAGTTCCAGAGTTTGGTCCACAGCAATGTAGCAGAGTTTCTTTCCTTCAGGAAGCTGTAGTCTAAGGATGATGGGGTGGGTACATAAAAAGACAGACGTAGTACTGGAGGTTACCTGATACCACAAGGGGCAACAGAGAATGAAATGGTAGCATCATACTTGCCAGAGTGAAGCTCTGATTTTCTTTCTCTCCCTCCCTCATCTCTCCTTAATAAATAAATATTTTTAAAAGAAAAAAAAAAGCTAAATGTTTGGCAAAGACCTTTTCTGGTTCTTGGTAATTGAGGGACACACACACACACACACACAAATTTTCCTTACATTTTTTTTCTGGTGCTTGATACAATGACTGAGTCTACTTTTCTACTTTACTGAGTAAAATTCAGGGCCCATAGTCAAATTTGTACTGCTAAATAGGGAGCCTGCATATCCTTGGCATTCCCTAGGATTCTTTCTTCTCCTGGTCTGGTTGCAGAATAGGATGCATTCTCACAAATCCTTCAAAATTTGCCATTTTTCTTCCATATGCCTCCAGGAAATGGGAGTCCCAGATAGCAACCCTAAGAACTGGCCAGATTGTATTAGTGCCCTCTGAGATAGTCACTCAGCACTCACTCTAACCCTGGACTTTTATTCTTGGGAAGAGGGGTCATCAACCTCACTAATCTTTTCTTTTCTCTTCTTCTCTTTTCTCCTCTCCTCTTTTCTTTTTTTTCCTTTACCACTAGGCTAATCACTGGGTTCCAGTGCTGCAGAACTCCATCACCCTGGTAGTCATTTTTTCTTTCCATTTCCATTTAATAGAGGATAAGAGGCAAAAAGAGATAGAGGGGACAGAGGCAGGGAGAAGGAAAGACACCTGCAGCACTGCTCCACCACTTGTGAAGATTCCCCCCTGTAAGTGGAGATCAGGCATTTGAACCCAGGTCTTTGCTCATGATAATGTGTGTGCCATTGCCTGGCCCTACTCCTTTTCTGTTCTATCCTTAGGCATTTTCCATTTCTTAAGAAAAGACTTCATAATCCCTTCCTTTTTCTCAACAGGGAGATGTAATTAGGCAGAATAAAAGGTGTCTTCTTGTCCTGAGGCTGGAGTTAGCATCTCCAGATGCCTCCACATGAGGTGACATGAGTTTAACAGGTCTCTGCTCACATAACCTCTTTTTTGAGTTGCTTCCTGGCCTGATTTCAGCCCTAGCCCCAGCCTGTACTCCTGGATGGACAGCCTGGAGCTGGTTCACAGGGGTAAGCTGGGTGTGAGGGTGGTTCTCCTGTTTGCTCCCTCCCAGGTTATCCGGGTGTCTGTTGGTCATGGTGCCTGGACTTCAGATACTACCTGTGTTGTTTAAGGAAAAGATAAGAAGGGACAGCAAGATGTCTATGCAGAGCAGTGGGGAAGCTGTGCCTTTCTCTGTCATGCCCTTGCCTCACCAGCTCCCTCAGGGGACACTAGCAGGAGGACCTGATGCCCCAGCCAAGCTAGACATGAAGGAAGGAGGGACTAAGGGAGAGTAAGGTTTATTCACTATCTGCATGGGCTCCAGCTTCTTCTCACTTCCTGACTAACCAACCTTTTACCAGCACCCCCTTCACCACTCAGGCTGGAGGCTCTCTGCCATATGCCAACAATCCCCTGCCCCCGTCTCTCTTTCTTATTAGAGACAAAGAGTAATAGAGACACTGAAAGAGACTCCCATGGCACCGAAGTTTCCTTCAATGTGGGGGGGGGCAGGCTCAAACTTAGGCATATGGCAAAATGGCACACTATTCAAGTGAGCTATTTTACTACCACCACCACCACCACCACCGCCACACACACACAGTGTCTCCTTCATACCATCCCCTCCGACTGGCCCCTCCCATAACAGCCTCCCTGCTACCTCCAGAAATCAATCATGAGTAGACAAAGAGGAAGAAGGACCACACCAGCAAACACTGAGGGACTTGGGCTGTTTGGCTAGAGTTAGGGGTTGGGAGCTTCTCGGGCTGGCTCCAGGATGAGACTCACTGATGGTGACCAGCAGTGCCTGGCAGCCTCCTGGAGAGCAGGGAGACAGCATACCCAGCTAGCCAAGGAGGCCCTTGGTTGACTTCAGGAGGCTCTGCTGAGAACCCTGTGCAGCTGGTGCCTGCCAAGCAGCCCCCTGGAGGGACACTTTTTGATCCCTGGGTCCTTGGCTGCTGGAGGCAGCTACTTGTGGGATGTTCCCAGAAGGTCCTGCCCACACCTGCTCCCCTCTACGCAACCTCCAAATCTTGTTTACAGTTGAGCCCTTGGCAGACTGGAGGCCAGGATCCAAGCACAGAGATGGCTTGAGACCCTCTCCTGGCTGGGCCTTCTGTGCCCGAGTTCTGCAGCCTGGCCTGGCCTTGCAGAGATGTGTTTGCTGAGGGGAAGCATTCAGTCCTGCTGCTCCTTTCCCTGCCAACTCCACTTTTCCCATCATGACCCCTCCTTCCCACCCACCTTCTGGAATGCTCTCCCCTTCCAGTTTTTACCTCCCCTGGATCTCATTCTCTTTCACAAGAAAAATATAGTGTCTGGTGACTGGGAAGCTGGCCCAGGTCCAGTTGGCGTCCTGGGTCTCTTCCTTAGGCTGTCGCTGATCTGTCCCCCTTGCTCATCCATCCTCCCCGTCTGTGAAACAGGGAGGGCACTGTCATGCTGTCAGTGTGGCATTAATAGCAGTGCCCCTCCGGAAGAGTGTGATCATCCGAAGTCGGGTACCAGAAGGCTGTCATTACCATGTGGCTCTTTTCACAGCAGCAGGAGCCCCGAGGGCTGAGCTGGGGGAAACTCAAGGGCATTTAGAGAGCAGGCAGGCATTTCTAGAGAGGGCCTTTTGGAAGGAATGCAAACCAGATTTGGCGGGCACACGTTCTCTGGAGGGCTTACCTTCCCCATGCCTGTCCTTTCTCCTTCACTGTCTCCGAGGCCTTCCTCTCGTCTCATTTATTCGCCTCTGTCTGGCTTTCTCAGACTCTCCTCACCCCTCCCGCCTAGCTCTGTCTGGCCCCCTTTCCTTCTCAGCTGTCTTTCCCCACCATCCCTCATCAGTCAATCTCTGTCGCTGACTCCCTCAGAAAGGATTGATGTGCTCCATGGAGGGTGGGGGCTGGGGTGCCCAGGGATCTTTGGATTGACATGACAACTCCTTCAAGCTCCTGTGAATATTTCACTGCTCAAATTCCCCCTCACTGCCTCTGCCAATGACAGGTGAATGGGGACCAAACTGCAAGGATCTCCCCACTAACTCTCTCATAGCTTGGTGGCAGCAGCTTCAGACCCTGTGACACATGGTGCCATATGGCATCAGCCTCACATCTGGCACAGCCCTCACATCTGTCACCGGGCTGGCAGCCCCAGCAGGAAAGGTTAAGGAGCATGTCTGGTCCTATTAGACAGCATATCTGAGTCTATTGGGTGTGTTGCCCCCAGGAGGAGAAACAGGAAGGAGTGGGGGCAGTTGCCAAGAGGGTTCTCTACAGTGTCCTTTCAGAAACATCATGGTGTCATTCTTTCCTGAAGTGACTCCAGACTCCCTAATATTTGTTGAAGGGCAAATGGCCTTGGTTTCTCTACCTGCTCCCTTATGACTTGCTTGAGTAGGTGACAGGTGTTGTCTTCATTCTGGTGCACCAGGGAAAGCACATATTTGGATAACAAAACAAAATAAGCAAAAGAATCCGGACACCAGCATGTTTTCCAGAAGATAACTTTCCAAGCTCAGCTGAGGGGGAAGTTTCAGGGCCATGAAGATTTTTTTTTAATTTTTATATTTATTTATTTATTTTCCCTTTTGTTGCCCTTATTGTTTTTATTGTTGTTGTAGTTATTGTTGTTGTTATTGATGTCGTCGTTGTTAGGACATAGAGAAATAGAGAGAGGAGGGAAAGACAGAGGGGGGAGATAAAGATAGACACCTGCAGACCTGCTTCACCGCCTGTGAAGCGACTCCCCTGCAGGGGGCTCGAACCAGGATTCTTACGCCAGTCCTTGCGCTTGGAGCCACCTGCACTTAACCCGCTGTACTACCACCCGACTCACTGCCATTAAGGTCTTAAGATAAAAAAACAGATTGTCTATCCAGAGACTCCCAGTAGAGGGAAAGATGACCCAATGTCATCTTCCCCAGCTCCTGGCCATTCTGAAAGGAGAGTTGTTTGACTTATAAAGGAATATCCCTTCCCCGAGAGGGGGTAATCATTAGACTTCCTACCTTAAAAGTACTGCACTCATGCTGACTTCTATTTCTTCCTTGATTGTAGCTCCCTTTATCCTGTTCCTCCCTTTCATCCCATTCTCTCTCTATGATTTTCTTTGACTAGAGATGTTTATGGGTTTCTTCTTGGCCCAGACTACCCATTCAGAAACTCATCTTTCACAGACTAAGATAGAACCATAATATGGGTCTTAATTTGTATGCCTCAGAACCACTCCTACCCATGTCTCCATAGATGCATCAAAACAATATTAAGCACATACTCTGCACCAGGTACCACACTAGATGGCAGACACATACCTTTGAATCAGAAGTCTTAGTCTCTGCTCTAATGGGGTTTCTAGCTAAATGAGCACATAAATTGATATGTAATTGCAGTTGTGATAAATCTTATGACTTATGAAATAAAGAGGTTGCAGTGAAAGGATTAGCCAGGGTAGAATGCTCAGGGAAGGCTTTTGAGGATGAGTTGGTTTTTTTTTAATTTCTTTATTGGGGAATTATGTTTTATATTCTACAGTAAATACAATAGTTTGTACATGCATAACATTTTCCAGTTTCCATATAATAATAAAACCCCCACTATGTCCTCTGTCATTTTTTTTGGATGTGTATTCTCCCCCCACCCCAGCGTCTTTTACTGTGGTGCAATATGTGAATTCCAGTTCAGGTTCTACTTGTGTCTTCTCTTCTGATCTTGATTTTCAACTTCTGCCTTGAGAGTGAGATCATCCCATCTGAGGATGAGCTATTTAAGTAGAATCCTGAAAGTCGAAAGATCAGCTATGTGAAAAATAGGGAAAGAAGTTTCCAGGATAGAAAAGGGACACCAACCAGAAAAGCTTTGAGGTAGCAAAGAACCTGATGAACTTGACCAGAGGAGACCAGTGGAGGCAGATTGTACTAGATGAAAGAGTAAAGAGTACCCAAAGAGAAGTTTGACAAATAGAATGCGAGGAGATCACATGAAGCCTTGTAGTCAATGAGAAAAGGAGTTTGGGGGAGTCGGGAGGAAGCGCAGTAGGTTACGCTCCTGTGGCGTGAAGCTGTGGTGTGAAGCGCAAGGACCAGCATAAGGATCCCAATTCGATCCCCGGCTCCCCACCTGCAGGGGAGTCGCTTCACAGGCGGTGAAGCAGGTCTGCCGGTGTCTATCCTTCTCTCCCTGTCTCTGTCTTCTCCTCCTCTCTCTATTTCTCTCTGTCCTATTCAACAACAGTGACATCAATAACAATAATAACTACTACAACAATAAAAACAACAAGGATAACAAAAAGGAAATAAATAAATAAAAATTTTAAATATCTTTAAAAAAATAAAGAAAAGGAGTTCGGGTGTTAACCCCTTGGAGCAGAAAATTTCTGCAGGGTTGTTGTTGTTGTTTGTTTATTTGTTTTTTAATTGACACCAGTGTTATCACGAGGGCTCAGTGCCCACACTACGAATCCACTGCTCCTGGTAGCCATTTTCCCCTCTTTTTTCCCCCCTTTCTTTATACTTTTATTGGATAAGACAGAGAAAAATTAAGAAGAGCAGAGATAAAGAGGGGGAGAAAATAATAGAAACTTGCAGACCTGCTTCACCACTCATAAAACATCCCCCTGTGGGGGAAAGGGTAGCAGGGGATCAAACTCGGGTCCTTGCACATTGTAATGTGTACTCAACTGGATATACCACCACCTGGCTTTTATCTGTAGGTTTTTAAGCAATGCAGTGATAAAAGCAGATTTGAATTTTGCTATATCTACAGAGACCAAACTTAGAAAGGAGCAACAGTGGCTACTGGAGAGACCAGGAGAGAAGAGGCAATGGCAACTCAGGAAAGCAGTGATAACCCTGGTGACAATAAAACATGAGGCTATTTCTGTATTTACTTGTTTATTTGATAGGACGAGAGAAATCAGAAGCAGGAAATAGAGAGGGAGAGAGAGAGATACCTGCAGCACTGCTTCACCTCTCGTGAAGCTTTCCCCCTGCAGATTGGGGCCGGAGGCTTGAAATCTGTTCCTTGAGCATTTTAACAAGTATGCTCTACCAAGTGTGCCACTGCCTAACCCCTGTACATTTTGAATAATTTTTGAAAAGAGATTGTTTTAGGTTGAGGAGATAACATTATGGTTATGCAAAAAGACTTTCCTATGAGGGGTGAGCAGTGGTGCACCCAGTTAAGCACACATATTACCAAAATCGAGGACTACAGTTTAAGTCCCAGGTCCCCACCTGCAGGAGGGATGTTTCACAAGCAGTGAAGCAAGTCTGCAGGTGACTATCTTTCTCTCCCTCTCCTTATCTCCCCCTCTTCTATCAAGTTCTCTCTGTCCTATCTAATAAAAGTTGAGGGAAGGGAGGAGTTGCAACCAGGAGTAGTGAATTTGTAGTGCTGGCACCAACCCCTAGCAATATCCTTGGTGGAAAAAAAATCCTATCTGAGGTTCCAAGATCTCTGGTTCAGGCCCCAGCACCATGATAAGTCAGAGCTGAACAGTGCTCCAGTTAAAAGTAAAAAGTGTTGGAGGCCGGCGGTGGTGCAGCGGCTTAAGCGCAGGTGGCAAAAAGTGCAAGGACTGGTATAAGGATCCCGGTTCGAGTCCCCAGCTCCCCACCTGCAGGGGATTCGCTTCACAAGCAGTAAAGCAGGTCTCCAGGTGTCTGTCTTTTCCTCCCCCTCCCTGTCTTTCCCTCCTCTCTCCATTTCTCTCTGTCCTATCTAACAACAAAGACAGCAATAACAACAACAATAATAATAACAACAATGATGATAAACAAAAAGGGCAACAAAAGAGAAAAAAAAAGTGTTTTGATAGGAGAGTGATCAACTATGTCCAAAGCTGTGTGGAAGATGAGTAAGATGAAGACTAGGAGATGATCATAAATGTCATTATGACCTTATAAAAGTGGCTCTGTGAGAAAAAAAAAAGTGGCTCTGCAGAATGACAGTTGTGGAAGGCTGGGTATTAGTTAGTGGACTTGAGGACTGAGAAAGAAATGAAGAAGTGGAGAGAATATGCATAAAAAATTCAAAACAATTTGGCTATGGGAGTAGAAAATGGGGCCATATAAGAAAGTTGTGGAGTAGAAAGAAGTGACTGATAACCATTTTTTTCTTAACAATAGATTATTTCTGTCTCTGATTAAATAACACACAAACTGTTTTTCCACAGCCTACAAGGTCCTGTGCTATCTTCACTTGTCCTCCTTACCTTACCAAACCCCACTGAGACTACTTATACTCTTACTTAGTACGATTTGGCTCCATTGACCCCATTTCATCAAGTTATTTGCCACTTCAACAGCCTACCACTTGGCAAGTGTGCCAACATGATTCTAGAGGGGTGGAGAGATGACAGATTTAGGGAATCAAGTGAAGACCAAAAGGAGCAAAATCCCCACTGCATATTAGAGGGAATAGCACCCGAGTGTTAAAAAGACGTCTACCATTGATAGAAGGAAAGAAACATTTTCCATTCTAACAGAAGGGAAAATGGAATCAAGGGTGCAGAGAGCTCTCATTCGATGTTTTTGTTCTCTCGGTAGCATATGGGATAAGGTCATAAGCTGAGACTTGTTGGGGCAAATAGGGAGGTGAGAAAGAAGGGGGAGAGAGGAGGGATCAAGGACATACTCATTTTCTTGAAAGAGATGTGAGAAAGTGGTGGCTAGACAGCACGGAGACCATGAATTTAAAGTGAAAGCCAGCCTCCTAGCTGTCTGCTTTTTTTCTCACTGCCTTCAGCTACTCTGATACATGGAGAGATGAACATGTTTGATTTCATCAAGGAGTGAGATTTTGCAAGGCAATGGGAGTATGGTGGAGGGAGAGGAAGTAAGGGAGTCGAAGGTGTTTGTGGAAAAAAAATGATCCTGATGATTGACCAGGGTCTCTAATCTGAACTTGAAGTAAAGTGAAGATAGGGATGAGTTTGAAGGCATGTTGAGAAAATGAGTAATTGGGAGAAAAGACTACAAGAATCCCTCTCTCTGTAGGTGACATTTAAACTGAGAACTGAAGGATGAAGAGTGGGCTCTGCAAAGAATGGAAGAAGAGATTTCAATAAAGGGGAAGACTAAATGGGACGTGACTAGGTGGTCATGGTGCATCACAGTTGTTTCTCCAGTGGGAGTGTTTGTGGAAATAAAATGGCAGGATAATGGGATAGTGAAAGGTGAGACAGTGATAAAGAAGATTGGGAAGGGAAGGTGTGGCATCTGATGATGACCCAAAGTCTAGGTGGATAGAGTCATTAACTGAGTGAAGTGGAAGTAGTTGTTGGAGGTCTTCTCACCACCATGTGAATGTTGACTTCACTAGTTATGATATCAAAAGTTGGAATGGACATACCCATTAAGATAGCACTATAAACACAGTATATATATGAAGATGGGTAAGTGCTGGTAAAGATGTAGAAAAATAAGACCCCTTATGAAGCTTGGTTAAGAACGTAAAATGGTGCAGTTACTGTGGAAGATGGTGTAGTGATTCCTCAGAAGCTTATAGAATTGCCATATCACCTAGGAATTCCACTTCTGGGTATGCACCCCAAAGAAGCAAAAGGAAGGATCAAACAGACATTTGACACCCATGTTCATAACATTCTCACTATAGGCAAATGGTAGAAACAACCCAAGATATCCCATCTGCCCACTGACAGATGAAGAAATGTATATATAAAAAGTGGTACACGTATACAATATCACTTCCACTTCGAATGGAGACATATGCTAAAACATGGTATAACCTTGAGTGCATCATGCTGTGAATTGCATTAGTAATATAAAAATGTGAATATTACATGATATTACTTATATGCGGCTTCTAGAACAGTTGCATCAATATAGATAGAAAGCATAATGGTGGCTGCTAAGGAATGCAGCTGGGAGGCAGAAGAATGAGGAGTTAGTGTTTAAGATAGGATTATAAACACAGTAGATAGATAGATAGATAGATAGATAGATAGATAGATAGATAGATAGATACACATACGTACATATATGAAGATCGGTAAGTGCTGGTAAAGATGTAGAAAAATAAGAACCCTTATGAAGCGCGGTTAAAAACGTAAAATGATGCAGTTACTGTGGAAGATTCTTTTTTTTTAACAGAGAAAGATTTATTTATTAATTTATTAATTTATTTATTTATTTTTGCACATCCTGCAAGTAAAAATGCTTAAAGTTTGCCAAGATTAATTACTGATGAAAATGGTGGGAAATGAAAATATATAAGACACTCCAGAATAATAGATGAAGATCTCTCTCTCTCTCTCTTTCTCTCTTTCTCTGTTTCCTTCTTATAAATAAATAAAAATTTAAGTCACAATTTCAGCTTGGGATAATGGAAAAAGTATGGAGATGGATAGTTGCAAAACAATGTGGATGTAATTAACACCTCTTCTAATGCTTGAAAATTATTAAAATGGCAGCTTCTCTGTTCCACCTATCTTATGATAACATTTTTATTTTATTTATGTTTTTATGATAACATTAAAAAAACTGAAGTGGAAGGGAAGAGCCCATATGACTAAGTATTTATATCCTTAGTGACTGTAAGGACTACCCAGGATGTCTAGATAACAATGAGGTGGAAGAAAGAATGATCAAAGTGGACACAGGCATAGAATGAGAAGTGATGACCTGAAGGTGGCATCTATCTTTGGATCCTGAAGGTCATGAGATTGGGGGAGGGGTGTGGAGGGGAGACCAGCTTTCATCTGGGAATGATGGTGGACAACTGAAGTCCTCAAGGAAACAACCAGTCTTCCACTGGGAAGGAAGATGAAGGTAATGTTCAGAGAATCAGTCACAGATATAGGAAAATATGCCCTTGACTGAGCATTCCAGAGTGCACAGTGGAAGAGTTTGAAGGAAGGAAGAGGGTGGTGTCGGGGCATGAACAGACCACTGTGGAATAAGCTTGGGCTCTGAGGGACGACCAGAGGCCAATGGAATTCTGTATGGTAGTGATTGAAGTTAACAGGCACATCAGGCGTCTGGGCTGAATTTGCCATACTGGAAGGTGAACTTAGAAACATAAAGAAAGTCAGTTCCAGGACCAGGATTTCTGAAACGTCTCCTCTGGGTCTGTGGCTTCAAAGAAGGTTGTTCTGACAGATAACACTGGGTGGTCCTCAGTTCATCTGAGGAAATGTCTCCTGACTCTTCCCACCACCGAATCTACTTGTCGCCTTCTGGATAACTGTTGAGTCCACAGGTCCTTGACTGGAAGCTTGTAGGAAATTTGGCTCTAGAGTTGAAGAACCCTGGGTTACTATTGCGGTTCTCCCACAGGACAGGTGTGTGTCCTAAATCAAGTTGCTGAATCTCTCTCCCCACATGTCAGTTTCCTGATCCTTAGCATAACAACCACACTCCCCACTCGTAAGTTATTAAGAATGTGAACAATTTCTGTTGCATAGTGAGGCCATAGTAAATGACAGTAATTTCCTAGCATTTTCCTTCCTATCAGATGTCAAGAGTCCTCAGGCTGTCAGTCCTTCTGCTGACCAGAGTCTTCAGTAGGTCTAAAGAGTTCCCCAATCTATACACATCTTACTCTCCTTTCCTCTAAAACAACCTTCACTGGCTTATTTCATATACATTTAGACACCCCATACACACCAGTTCTCTCCTGGGGTAAATTTGATTCAGGCAGTGAGTCCTTTGTTTGCAAGAATATATGGATCTTTTCTCCTAGCCTTCAGTACTGGCACCTGAGGGAATAAAAGCGTCCTGGTCTTCCCACCTAACCGAGGCTTTTCTGATGCCTGAGAACAACATTCTTTGATACTCTGGCTTTTCAGAGAGTGGTCTGTGAGCCAGCCAACCAGGGATTGGTTAGAAACTCAAATCTATTGCAGCAGAACCTTTTTTTTTTTTGCCTCCAGGGTTATTGCTGGGACTCAGTGCCTGCACCATGAATCCATTGCTCCTGGAGGCCATTTTCTCACCTTTTGTTGCCCTTGTTGTTGTAGCTTTGTTGTGGTCATTATTGTTATTGTTGATGTCGTTCATTGTTGGATAGGACAGAGAGAAATGGAGAGAGGAGGGGAAGAGAGAAAGAGGGGAAGAGAAAGATAGACACCTGCAGACCTGCTTCACTGCCTGTGAATTGACTCCCCTGCAGGTGGGGAGCCTGGGGCTAGAACCGGGATCCTTATGCCAGTCCTTGCACTTGGTGCCACATGTACTTAACCCACTGCACTACCGCCCGACCCCCAGCCAAATCATTTTTATGATCCCTCCAGTTGATTGCACATTCGAGCTGGAGCAACCATGCCTGGGTAAGGAGTAGCTAGCTCAAGTCAGGGCTCTTTTCCAGGAAGAAGAGTTTGTGTCCAAGTCCTCCTCTCAAGGCCACCCAGACTAGCTACTCCAGGACCCTAGGGACAGGGCTCTCATCACTGCCACTAAGAGAAGGTGGCATCTCCTGGGGGCCCAGTTGCCATGCTGGATCCTCTGGAGCTTCCAGGAGAGTCAGTCGCCTGTGATTAAAATCAGAGGACTAATTGGCCCCACTTGGCTCCAAATCTTGCCAGTTGCGAGTGGAGTGACAAGACTCCCCAAGGAGCTAACCAAATGTAAAGTAATAGGAGCCAAAGGCAGGGAGAGATGAAGAATCTGGAGCTGATGCTGGAAAGTCTGTTGCATTTCTTAAAAACCTAAACTAAAATAAAAAGATTTATTTATGAGGAAGCAAAAGACAGGAACAGAAACCTAGAGCATCACTCTGGCACATGCCTTGCCAGGGTTCAAAATTGGGACCTCATGCTTGAAGATCCAGCAATCCATCCTCTGTGCCACCTGCCAGGCTACTAGCTGCTTAGATTTTTATTTCTTTTTTTAATATTTTACATATTTGTTGGCTAGAAACAGAAACTGGGAGCAGAGGAAGACAAAGAAATAAAGAGAGAGAGACACCTGCAGCACTGCTTCACCACTCATGAAGCCTCCCCTCTGCAGGTGGGGACCAGAGGCTTGAACTCAGGTTCTTGTGCATCGTAACAGGTGCACTCAACCAGGTGTGCCAATGGCCAACTCCCTGACTGTTACATTTCTATTTACTTGCTTCAAAGTTTAAGGACAAGAGCATCTGCTCTGAACCAATCCAATCCATCATCTCAGTTCACTTGCCCTTTAACCAAGTTCTGCCTAGCAACAATTATCAGCACAAGCTCCAGCCGCCAGTCCCTCTTTGGAACAGCAAAGCAGGGCGATCAGCTTAGCCCACAGAGGAGCCAGAGTCAGGCATGCACGTCTCGTCTAACAACTGTCTCATCAGGACAAGAACTGTCTATTCGGGGGATAGAACACATTGCAGCCCCACTCACAGCAAGCAGTTGATGGAGAAAGGGCCCTGATGAAGCAGGTGAAGTTTATCTCTGCTTCACTCCTCCCCCACCCCACCCCAGATAATGCTACCAGTAATAGCATCACCTATACATCTTTGTGATGCGTTTAACCTTCCCAAATGCTCCTGTGGCCGTGATCTCATCTCATTCTCCCAGCAATGCAGCGTGAATGGGATCAGAGACAGGTTAATTAGAATGGGGACTAGACAGCCAGGCCAGGCCAGGAAAGTGGTGTGTTGCTGGCTATGGGCCCTATGATGACACCTGAATGACCAGAGGATCCAGGAAGGGGGCTGAGCTCTGAGATTGTGGACCCTGGTTGAGAGAGACCTGACTGCAGCTGGATTCCTAGAGTGCTTAGTTTCTCTGGTACTTGATTTTCCATTACCTATGAGGGAGGCTTGGGGGGACAAGGTGCTTGTTTGAAAGGACAACTAGAGGCTGTGAAATAATGGATACGCAAAAGCACCTTTTCTCAGATGAAGTAATAGGTCTAAGCATAAGAAGAACCAAATTTATATATAGGGCTGTTGTTGGGCTGAGGAGGAAGCATAATGGTGCTGGAAAAGACTTTCCAGCCTGAGGCTCCAAGGTCCCAAGTTCAACCCCCAGCACCACCATGAACCAGAGCTGAGCAGTGCTCTGATATTTCTTTCTGTACCTTTCTCTCTCATTGAAATAAATAAAATTAAAATTAAAGTACTATTGTCGTTATAGAGAAGTAAAAAGACTCAGCCTTTACCCACATTACCATGTTACTGACCTCAGAGGTGAAACCCAGCACAGGGCCTTAGGTAGAATGAAGGTATTTGTGTGCCTTGGAGCCAACAACAGAAGAATATAGCAGATTCCGGAAACAAACTGAAGGCCTCTTCATAATTTCTGCTCAGGGTTGCACTGTTTGAAGGGACCAGCAGCCAGACATCTTTCAAAGTCAAATTGTCTCTTTCCCCCCCCCAGGAGGGTAGTCACGTGGCCCAAGGACAGATGAGCTCCTGTCATCTGTCACTGCTTGCCTTCAGTGTCACTCCCAAGTCTCCAAGCACTTAGCAAATTTCAGAGGGACTGAGCTGCAGACACTGAAAGCTGTGAACCCCAGGAGAGAAGGGACAACTGGCATTTGCATTGTAAAATGGTCTTCAGTTCTATTCTTTTCCTGGAGGTGCTTTCTTCCCCCAGATGCCTGGAGAGGCACAGACAGTGTGAGGAAAACCCTGCTTACAGAGTGAGGGAGAGGATGGAGTCGGGGGTCAATCCTTAGGACTGAGTAAGGGGTGACCCAGGTGCTCTTGTGATACCTGGAGATGAGCTCATGGGACAAAGAACTGGACTTCCCCACAGGAAGGGGGGCCACCCATGGGCAGAGATTAGCATCACATCTCTGTTCCCACCACTCCCCTTTCTGGGCCATCTGACCCAATTTCTGCCACCTCCATGTGGCCCACTCCAGCTCCTCCATCCCATTCTCTGGACCCCCAACTTGGACCTTCAGTACAGACTTTATTGGCTATTCTTAGTTACTGCTGGAATGTTCCATTCAGTGCACAGCTATCTCATCTGTTCCTGCTAGAGTGGAAGCTCTTCGAAGGCAGAGCCTGATCACTTGTCTTATGTACCTTAAAGTTTGGACTGAGTAGGCACTCAATAAATACTTGTTGATGGCTTAGTGTTAATCAAAACGGTCAGGTCAAAAATGCTTGTGTCGTGAATGACTCTAAGCGACTTGGTCCTCTGGCTCCAGGAGGCTCTAATGTCATGGGGATTGGTGTGCCTGAAGGCCCTGTGGAAACTCAAATGCCTGCAGCATTGGAAACAGGAAAAGGAGTTGAAACTGAGCCTGCAGTAGCCAGAAGGTTCTGAGCACTGGCCACTGTGCCAAGCATGCCCACATGAGCTTAGACCTCCCTTGCCAGTGTCCATGCTCCCCATGCCCTAGGTTGGTTATGCAGCCCAGTGGACTCTTACCTTCCAGCCTTCCCTGCCAGGTGTCTGTGTCAAAATGAGCTGGCACCATCCCAAGAAGCTTTTTCAGTCCTGATGTGTTCGGAGGACAGGAAGTGCGGGGCTCATTTTGGAAGCAGCCCTAGGGGTTGAAGCAAGACTGCAGCTGCAGGAATCTTCTCTGGCCCTCTTCAAGGCTGGGCTCCTGCCTGCCACCAGGAGCAGAAATGAGAGCTGCACCTGCCTGAGGCCACCCTCACTGAGCTCTTGTCCTGGGAGGGTGCCTGTCCAGGACACCCATCAGCCATGTTCCAGCTTCTAAGTGACTCTCAACTGACCGTCTTAGTGGTGTGGAAAGAAGGAACCTGTTTCCAAATTCACCTTCAGGAGACCTGACCACATCCTAGAGCCCTTTCTACCTCACTAAGTGGTGACAGACAAGATTACCCACACCACCCCACTCCCCGAGTCATCCTGAGTGCCACCAGACTGCTGTGTCCAGATTCTCAAAGAGCATAATCAACCACAGCCTGTCTTGCCTTCCACACTCCATGATAGAGACAAGCCCAGGAATATGAATTCCCCTTGATATAATTACTCCAAATCTCCCTTCACATAAATAGGCCTAAAGTTCCTCTCTAATTACTGAATTTGTGTCCTGATAAACAATCTAATTGCTCGAAACCATTTGCTACTGAGGAATTTGGTATTCTTAGCCAGTCAACAGCCTTTGCAAAGCCTCGGAAACCTCCTGCATCTTCTGCAAACCTTCTACACATTTGATCAATTAGAGCATGGCCCTCTGTACCTTGTTCCAAATGGCCTTGCCTAAAGCCTTACTTTTTGAAAACATAGACACTAAGAGAATAAACCCTCATCTATTACCATGAAAATTCTAGGGGAAGAGTTGTGCCAAGTCAGGGAGCTAAAGCTCTGGGACTCTTGGTTCTGGCCCCTTCTCTTTTGCCTGCCCTGCTTTGTCAACCTGCTGATCAGTCAATGCCCTTTTTGCCTCCTTCCCAGCCCCTGGCACCAAAGGCCCTCATAAGCCCAGAGGGCCTCATTCCCTCTTCCCCTCAGGGCTCTTAATTCAATTACTGTAATCTGACCCATCCTTGCTTGCCCTGTGCTTTGCCCTGGCCCTTAATGTGGCATCTTTATTGAGTCCTTGTAAATTCTTAAGCTTCACTAGATCATGGTATGGATGCCAGGTGAAACTATCTGATCTCTCTCCTAGGTACCGAGGCCATGATTTCTCTGCTCCCAGCTCATTTGGGCTTCCAATCAGTTGGCAGCTCCCCCTTTTTGTCCACAGGACCCACTTCCCCACTATTGCCCCATTAGCCGGAAAAAGTGGGCTTTACATTCAATCATGTGCAGCAGTTGTCCTTGACACCGGCACATTTGTTTATGTGTGCCATTGTAATCACTGATCGAAAACCCAAGGGATGAAAGTTTAAAATTACACAAGGACTTCAGGAAGAGGCTCCGCACTCAGAAGCAACCTCACACTCTCCCACTCCCCACTACCACAACCCTCACTTATTTGCTGGTTTTGTAGGATCTGGTGCCTCAAGATTCATACTGGCCTGAGGAAGTTGGTTGCAAATTCCATGGTTGATGCCAATTAACCATCAGGATAACACATTTGCATTTCTGCTCCTTCTGGAGTCCCAACCCCTCCTTGAAGGAGAAGGATTAATATCAGGCTCAGCCACCAGCTTCCTCTGTTGGCTCTGACCATGTAAACAAGTGGTTTCTCCCTTGTAGACACCTTTCTCTAACCTGAGCTATGAGGCAGGCATCTCCTCTGCCAGTTAGCCAAGTATGTGAACTCCTGGGTGTTATGGCCAGAACCCTAAATGGTGTCCTTCCTAGCTGATTCTGAGGCTTAGTTGCCTTTGCGTCTTGTTTTGCTCCCATCTTCCCCTCCCCCTCAGTCATGTGATGCAGGAAGAGAGCGCAAATGCTATGGAATGTGAACCGCTGCCAGCAGAGACACTGCGACAAGTGACCATTCACCGAGACCCTATATATGGCTTTGGCTTCGTGGCCGGCAGTGAGAGGCCTGTGGTGGTGCGATCTGTGAGGCCAGGTAGGTGTCCCTCAGAGCATCCCCCTGGCCCCGGCTCCTACTCCCCACACCCCAACACCCACATGTCTGCTCAAAGAACAGAGCTCCCAAGTTCAATGTCTCCCAGGAATTGACGAAGAATGGGTGAAGATTTGCCAACCAATGACTGACTAACTCAGTGAAGGAACTGGTCTTTTTAAAGACTAATGGACACAAGCCATTGAGGCTGCTGGGGCCTAGACAGAGACTTCAGTCGCTGCAGCAGCTACTAGGTTCTGGGTCATAATAAAGCTCCCCTTTTGCATGGGATCTTCATGGAAGAGCTGTACCACCTGGAAACAGAAAGACCAATTCAATTCAATTCAACAAGTATCTATAGATTGCCTACTCTAAGCCTAACAAGGTGGTAGAGCAGTCCAGAGCACCGTTCCTTCCTCAGGAATCTAGCCGTCAGACAGTGGAGACTGTCACACACTCATAAAATAGGTCAGTACTGAAGACTGGGATCAGGGTACAGACCAGAGATGGGAGAGTTGGGGAGAGGAGAATGCAATCTCTGCCTGCTACAGTGCAGTGACAGCAGCTACCACTGATGAAGTACCCACTTTGTTCTTGACCTCATCCAGTTGACTCCTCCCAGCTAAGTGTGCAAGGTAAGTGATAGCATCCCCATTGTATGGAGGAGTAAACCAAAGCAGAGAAAATGAGAAATGACTTTTCCAGGGTTATGTATAAAACAGCAGGGTCAAAAAAAAAAAAAAAACAGCAGGGTCAGGGTCTGCATCCGAGTCTGTCAGACATCATGAACGGGGGGAGTGAAGGTTCCCATGTGGGGTGGCACACGAACCTGAGCCCAGAAATCTTGCCATCATGAATGAAGAGGGGAAAAGTCTAAGTGCTAGTTTGTTCCAGGTCTGCGAAGTATTGACAACAAAAGACAGACAGAAAAGAGCTTTATTCCTGCGTTGCTGGGCCTGAGGCTTTAGATGTTTACAACAGTTTCTCGCTCAGTCAAGAGGAGCAGCTGGAGTACAAACTAGTCTTGCAGAAATTTGATGAATTTTGCAATCCTCAGAGGTAAAGGGGGTGGGGAGCCTTTGTGAGCTTGCTCTTCAAGTGGAGGGCACGAGAAAATCTAGTACAGAAGTTCGTGACTAACTTGAGACTCAGGTAGTTTGTCCCAAGGGTTTCAAATCTCTGATCAAAAATCAAATTTGTCTTGGGGAAGAGGGACCAGGTAAAACCGAGCAGCATGCCACAAGATACCCCTGCTTTCATTTCAGAGGAAACAGAATTCAGGAGACTAAAAGCAGTCCTGACTACTTGTCAAGCTATTTCTAGCTCAGGTGACCCCCCTCCCACCCACCCCGCCCCCAGCATAGAGAACTTGTTTGCTTCCATATTTGAGACCATAAGACAAGAGTCCCACCAAGGAGCTGTTATGGTTGAGTAAGACAACAAGCCAATCAGTAGGATTTTTAGTAAATCAATGTCCCCACTGCCATCAGTGAGCCCAGGCTAGTGAGGGAGACAGTTTTAAAAGGACCTCTTAAGAGGAAGAGAGAGGGGAAGGGACTAGGAAGGACCTCCTCTTAAAAGATTGGCATCTTTACTTCACAGATCAAAGACATGATACAGAGAAAGTGTCTGGCTTGTGGTGTTCTCTCTCTCTCTCTCTCTCTCTCTCTCTCTCTCTCTCTCTCTCTCTCTCTGTGGTTCTGGAGCCTTGCACAAGTGTGAGCTCATCACTCCTGGTTGACCTTTTTCTCTCACATTCTTTTCATTTCAGAGAGATGGGGAGAAGAAGCGAAACAGAGAGTGGGGTACCAGTGTCAAACCTCCCTTGGTGTTGTAGTGCTCCATGGGGTATTGGGTCTCGAACTCAGCTACATGCAGAGTAAGGCACACAACCTACAGAATGAGCTATCTTCCATCCTGGGATGTGTGTTTGTTTTTTAACTGGTAACAATAATAATGATAATGATAATATTAGCATCTCAGGTAGAACTAGATAAAAGGAATGAGGTGGATGGGAGGGATTGTTGTCTCCCACTTATCCAACTCCCATTCACTTCAATCAACAGCTGTGTTAAGTGCCGCCTATCGATCAATCTCATTCATCCTCTCAACATACTCATGTTCCATCATGTTCCCATTTCACAGATGAAGAAACAGCAATGTGAAGAAACCAAATGCCCTATCTAAGATCACACAAGTGAATTGCAGATTTGGAACCCAAGTTCAACTTTCTACTGGAAGCTCTCCACTACTCTAGTCACTGTACTCTTTGGAGACTTGGCTAAGTAGGTCAGGGCTCATTGCACTTTTTGTGTTGAAGCCTACTGGCCGAGCCAGCATAGCCACTCAGTACACAGGCCTTGCCCTGTAAAGTCATCAAGCAGTGGTCAGGTGACCAGGTGACATAATTAAGTTTTGTTTCTTTTTTTTTTTTGGAACTGGAAAAACATTATTTTCCTTTAGAGAGATGGGGCAGCTGGGACCTGGTCCTTTAAAGTAGATTTAAACAAAGTTTGAGGCTGATTTGAGAGTAGAGTGTATTATTAAGTGTGTCTGAGGTTTGAGTTAGGCTAAGTTTGACTTCTCATTATCCCTAATTCTGCAAAAAGCTTTTATTTCAAAACATCTTGCCAAACACAAGAAGTAAAATAAAATGTGGCATTTCTATAACCCACTTCTTGCCTACCCAAGAAGATATGATCCTCAGATAAGCCTGCTTTTTTTTTCTACTCTTCTTTCATCATTTTATTGGTTGGGACAGAGTTAATGGCTTATAATACAGTTCTTGACACATGGGTACAACTTCCCATCCTCTGTGATAGGTGTCTGCAAAACATTCTCACCCCCAACTCAGGTCTTTTTCCACCATATACCAAGAAGACAAAGACACCCACCCCGCAGCCTCCTCTATCTACTCCATTTCCAGAGTCCTTTGCTTTGGTGCAGTATACATTTAACTTTGTGTTTTCCCTTGCTGTCCTTATTTCTTAAGTTCCACCTATGAACAAGATCCTGTTTTCTAAACCTCAGTTGTAAAAATGGGAGAGAAATTCAGTGTAGGGTCTGTGCCTTTGCTGTCTTCATTTGTTAGAGATTAACATCTCTCGGTGTTGGCCAAAAAAACACCAAACCCTTTCAGTCTTTTAGTCCATACCCCTGTCTCCAGGCAGGTAGATGCCTAGACCATTCCATATCAGTGAGTATAAGAAATGTGCAAATAAGGAGGTGCCTTCTCCTCCTCCTCCTCCTCCTCCTCCTCCTCCTCCTCCTCTTTTCACCAACTTTAGCACCTTCTGCAATCTAGAACTTCATTTCTTATGCCTAAGCAGAAGCCCTCCTGGTAAAATGGAAAGCCATGTTCCTCTTTACAACCAAACCAGTAGAATGTGTATCAGTCTCATCTGAGAACCAGGTCTGGGCATAGGTCCTTTTGCTGCCATATCAGTCCTAGCCCACTGCATATTCTTTATTTGGTTCTTGGTCCTCCCTTGGCTACAGGCAGCAGTGGCAAGCAACTTTAATAGTGTTCCTTCTTTGACACCACTCTGCCCGCACCATGTCCTACAGGCCTCAGCAAGTATCTCTCCCTTGGGTGGAAGCAAATTGATTTTACTTCCTGTCCAGATCTGTGCTTCCCCAGTAGTGACTCGAATCCTTCACACCTCTCTCCTCTCCTCTGCAGGAGGCCCCTCTGAGGACAAACTCCTGGCTGGTGACCAGATTGTAGCTATCAATGAGGAAGATGTGAGTGAAGCTCCCAGGGAGAGATTCATTGAACTCATCAGGTAATGGGACCTCTTGGGCCTTTAACAGCAACTGAGCAAAGTCCCCTTCCTTTCTCACCAGGGGAAGAGGGCTGCCACTGTCCTCCCTTGCTTTGAAATGAGAACCATAGTGAGGTGAGGTCTCCTGGCATCCCCTTCAGGGGCCCCAGAGGCCAGCCTACATTCTAGATCAATCTTTTCCAGTAATGTGAACAAACTACATCCTCACCTCACCTCCCTTCACCCAGCTATTCCCTCCACCCCAGTCCTTCATCGGCTTTGTTTTGACTTATTGTGCAGTGGAACAGACCAAGTGACAATAAGAACCAAATAAGCCATTAAAGAAACACTCCAAGACAAGCACACTGTGAGCAAGACAGTTTTCCCACCTCTCTATTGCCCTCCAAGAAAGCCTCAAGGAGAACAAAATGCAAGTCCCTAGCTACAAGGTTAATAAAGAGAATCTGCCATTGTGTCCCTTTTGTGCAGAATGAGAAATGAATGTTAGGGCACCACTACCATCTACATAGAAGAACTTGCATTCACTATACCCCTCTCTCTTAGGCCTACACACAGTGCATGCATACACCATCATCATCCACACCACTCCTAGCACACACACACACACACACACACACACACCATGCACACCACATGACACACATACTATGTATAATACATAGCACAGACACAGGCATATCACCCCCACACTTCCTACACACCACACACCGCATGCATGCCATCCACAGCATTCTTCCAAATGCCTGAACTCTAATGTGCTCTTGAGCACATGTACACACACTTACAAACACACACACATATAAACATACATACCCCTTTCCCCATACTCCAACCACACACATGCATACATTTGACCACTTATACATTGCCTTCCATAGAGTTATTGGAAAGACAGGACCAAGTAGTGGCATGCCTGGTAGAGAGTATGCATTACAGTGTGCATGGACCCTGGCTCAAACTCCCAGTCCCCTTCTGCAAGTGGTGAAACAGTACTGAATCCCTCTCTCTCTCTCTTTCTCTCTCTCTCTCTCTCTCTCTCTCTCTCTCTCTCTCCCTCTCCCTTTCCCTCCCTCCCCCTCCCTCCCTCTTTTTCCCTTCCCTCTCAATTTCTTTCTGTCTCTATCAAAAAGAAATACAAAAGAAATGGGAAGAAATAGATGAAAGCTATAAATCTCATGGGTTTTAATCTTGGTTTGGGGGACCTTGGTTGTCTTCCCCCCAAATAGAGCCAGGCATGTTCTCTCTCTTCCTGGAGTAGTCTGCTCTGTTGCTTCCAGCCCCTCTTGGTTTAGAATATTTGCATTCCAGTTGTCTTTTCTTATTCTCCCAAAAGGTTACCTGGCCCTAGATCTCTTCCCATCCCTTCAAAGGCAGACTTAGCACTCTGTGTATGGAACAGCTTCTCACTACCTCAGGTGGGATTTGAAATGCTCTTTCCTGTAGTCTAGAGCGGGTATTACTCTCATACTCCCTCTCCAGCTCGATATATTGGAATGTGTCTGGTATCTAATGACCTTTGATCTGTCATTTCTCAAAACTAAGTTGTCCATTGTATTCCCCGACCCTCACCTCATAACCCTCACCATCATACCAATACAGAAAGAGTTCTTTCAACCCCACAGGGTATGTTGGTGTGTTCTGATCTCAGCCTAACCTCTGAGAAAGATTTTATTTTTCTTTTTTTTAATTTTTTTTCCTTTTTATTTATTTATTTTCCTTTTTGTTGGCCTTGTTTTTTTTATTGTTGTTGTAGTTACTACTGTTGTAGTTATTGATGTCGTCATTGTTAGATAGGGCAGAGAGAAATGGAGAGAGGAGGGGAAAACAGAGAGGGGGAGAGAAAGACAGACACCTGCAGACCTGCTTCACCGCTTGTGAAACTACTCCCCTGCAGGTGGGGAGCCGGGGGCTTGAACCCACATCCTTAAGCCGGTCCTTGCGCTTTTGCACCACGTGCACTACCGCCTGACTCCCTGAGAGAGCTTTTCTGTGCTTCTAGTTGATATCTGTGTTTCCTAGAACAGGTTCCCCCATTTTGTACAAGAATTCATAGCTCCTTCAAAGTCAAGACAGAGCTCATTCTTTCAATGACCTCAGAGACCAGCAGATCAGTTATCCATTCAATGAATGTTTATTTTCAAGTGTCTACTGTGCACCAGGCACTGTTCTAGACACCTAATATACAGTAATAAATAAGATAAACAAATATCTCTGTCAGTTTACATTTACATTCAGTGGAAGGAGACACACCATAAGAAATAAAAATGAAAAAAAGATAAAAATGAAAGATAAATGATAATACAATATACTGGAAATTGATGAACTTTCTGTTCTGTAAGCACAGAAAGTAGACCAAGGTAAACAAGATCGGGACAACTGACTACACAATGCAGACTGAAATGTTGGATAGTATGGCCAATGTTGGCTTCATTGAGAAGAAACTAGTTGTGGAGGGGGGAAGGTTTGAAGGAGGTTAGAGTATTGGAGAAAGAGAGAAGAGACATTGCAAAGGCCTGGGGCAGGAAGGTGTTGGTCATGTTTGAGGGAAAGAGGGAGACCACTGTGTGGACAAGAATAAGGAAGAGAGAGAGACAGCTATTATAAGGATCTGGGTTTTGTTCTAAAGAAAATGGAGAGCAGACACATCATATAATCAGTCCAACTGATAATCTGTCCCTGCTCTGTTCAAATGTCAGATTGTTTTTCCTAGTGTTTTCCCTGAAACACAGCTCCTTTCTCCATGGAGCTTCCCAGACCCTGGAGCTGAGTCATCCTGTACTTCAGCAAATATGGGAAATGGTCCAATTCCTTGAGCAGGGGGCCTTGACTTTTTCTGGAATACCCAGAATCAAGGACATTCTGACTGCTTCTTGAATCCCTTTCTTCCCAGAAGCATTCGAAAAAGCCCAGCAAGGAGAAAGGAAGCTGCTTCAAGGCAAATTCTTTCCATGTCTTTGAGTTCTGTTAAAGGATTATGTATTCCTGGGAGAAAATGTTCATACCTCAAAGCCAATTTGATTACTGGCATAATTATTGGTGGAAGAGTTTCAAACTCTTTATCATTTTGAATATTTGCTACCTGGAGAGTCTTGCCTTCCATCTATTGCACCTCTTCTCTCTCTCTATCTCTCTCTTTCTCATCCTTCAGTTAAAACAAACCTCTGACTATGAGTCATAATGACCAAATGAACTCCTTTGGGTTTTTCCTTTGAATTTTTCCTCATGCTTAAGTACCAAATTGCCAGTAATCATGGTATATGGTTCACAGGACTTAAGTTGTCTGCCCTTTGAGTTTCATAATTCAGGCCTTTAGTTTTCCTTGAGAATAGTCTAGGCTAAGATAAAATCGTTCCTAAGGTTTGGAGATTTCTCCAAAGATAATGTGAAAAGGAGTCTAAAAAAAAGGCTTGAAAAATGACAACCCCAGAGGAAATGGTAATCCTGCCTTCAGCTGCCTGTGTGAACCTTTATGAATGGTTTCTGTCAGCTGCCACAAATGATGGGAGGGAAGGCCACCTTGCCAGTATTCAGATTGCCCTCACTCTCCGATCCATATACCGGAATGCAGCCCAGGGGAAAATTCTGGTGTTGCTTCTTATGTTAGATGAATACCTGGTGCATGATACACTGCTCTCCTGTTCTCCCCCCCTTTTTTTTTTCTGTAGGAGCGCTAAGGAATTCATCGTTCTTACAGTTCTGCACACTCATCAGGTGAGTGAGCCTTTGTGACATATTGCCTTCCTCTTGACTGAGATGAGAGGGATTTTTTTTAAATTTTTTTCTTTATTGGGGAATTATTGTTTTACATTCAACAGTAAATACAATAGTTTGTTCATGCATAACATTCCCCAGTTTCCCATTTAACAATGCAACCCCCGCTATGTCATCTATCATCCTTCATGGACCTGTATTCTTCCCACCCGCCCACCTCAGAGTCTTTTACTTTGGTGCGATATGCCAAATCCATTTCAGGTTCTACTTGTGCTTTCTTTTCTGATCTTGTTTTTCAACTTCTGCCTGAGAGTGAGATCATCCCATACTCATCCTTCTGTTTCTGACTTATTTCACTTAACATGAATTTGTCAAGGTCCATCCAAGATAGGCTGAAAACGGTGAAGTCACCATTTTTTACAACTGAGTAGTATTCCATTGTGTATATATACAACAATTTGCTCAGCCATTCATCTGTTGTTGGACACCTGGGTTGCTTCCAGGTTTTGGCTATTACAAATTGTGATGCCAAAAACATACGTGTACACAGATCTTTTTGTATGGATGTGTTGGGTTCCTTAGGATATATTCCCAGGAGAGGAATTGCAGGGTTATAGGGCAGGTCCATTTCTAGCCTTCTGAGAGTTCTCCAGACTGTTCTCCACAGAGGTTGGACCAATTGACATTCCCACCAGCAGTGTAGGAGGGTTCCTTTGACCCCACACCCAAGATGAGAGGGATTTGTGCTGAAAAGTGACTGTGATGAGAGAAAGAGTAAGGGTTGGGGGAGAGATGGTCTTCCATAAGTCACAAGCCAAGGATTTTTGAGTGAACTTAAAGAATAGTTTCTAGACATTTTCTACACCTTCGTGGTCAAAGCTTGAGGATTTGTTAAGAGTATACAGTGTCTGCCTCATAAACTCTGCTCTGCCCTGTTTCTGCTTTCCACTGTTCTGGTTTCAGATGTATTTTCTACTTCTTTTTTCTCTGTACCTCATCAAATTTGGTCTTTCAATGTACAACTCTCATACAGTCCTTACAGATGGCTGGTGGTGATCTTAATCATTCATTGATTCACTCCCTCAAACAGGAATTTAGTAAATGATCTACACTGTATGAGATCTAGCAGGGGGTGGGGAGCTTTAGTATAAAGTAGATGGGGAGGTTACAATTGGACAGGTTTATCTTTAGCCCAGTACAGTCATTAACTGTTCTGTGTGACTTTGGGTGAGTCAGTTTCATTGTCTGAAACTGTTTCCTCATCGATCAGTTGGGGGATTAGTCTAGAATAGTATTTCCCAAACTTCCCTGAGCATGAGCATCAACAAGATTATTTATTAAACAGTGATTCTCCAAGCCTGTCACCTCAAGAGTTGGATTCAGAAGGCCCAGCATCCATCACTCAGGCACATCCTTACAACAGTCTTAACTTCATGTGCAAAACATGGAGCCCTTCTTCCTCCTCCAGTCTAGCTGTCACGTTCCAGTGTCTCCAACACTCCCCCACACTCCAGCAGTGGTGTTCCATAACCACTGGAGAAGTCATATCATTTTGGGAACCAAAGACATGAAATCAAGGGAGGCTTCGTGGAGGAGTTTGTACTTGAGCAGGGCCTTAAAAGATGGAGCAGAGATTTCCAGGCAGATGTCAGGATTTGCATATATCTATACAAAGTTATGGAATGTACTCAGGTGCATAGGGGATCACCTGTTAGAATAATGAGGTTCAAATCAAGTTCTACTTCTAACTGCTTCTCTCCACTGCCCTAAGCCCTCTTATATGTCTGTGTGAATCACACACATGTGCATACATGAAAACATATTCACAGAGATGCATTTTTTCACACACACAATCCATTTCAGCTATGCCTTTCTCAATTACTATTATTTTTATGAATTCTTTATTTATTTCCTTTCATTTCTTTCATTTTTTCTTTATTGGGGGATTAATATTTTACAGTCACCAGTAAATACAATAGTATGTACATGCATAACATTTCTCAGTTTTCCACATAACAATACAACTCCCACTAGGTCCTCTATTATCCTTTTCCAAGACCTGTACTCTCTCCACCCTCACCTAACCCAATCTTTTACTTTGGTGCAATACACCAACTCCAGTCCAGGTTCAAATTAGTGTTTTCTCTTCTGACCTTGTTTTTCAACTTCTGCCTGTGTATGAGATCATCCCATATTCATCCTTCTTTTATTTATTACATATGAAACAAAGGAGGGAGTTGGGCAGTAGCACAGCAGGTTAAGTGCACATGACACAAAATGCAAGGACCTGCCTAAGGATCCTGGTTCGAGCCCCCGGCTCCCTACCTGCAGAGGAGTCGCTTCACAAGCAGTGAAGCAGGTCTGCAGGTGTCTACCTTTCTCTCCCCCTCTCTGTCTTCCCCTCCTCTCTCCATTTCACTCTGTCCTGTCCAACAACGACGACATCACTAACAATAGCAATAATAACTACAACAATAAAACAACAAGGGCAACAAAAGGGAATAAATAAATAAATAAATAAAATATGAAAGAAAGAGAGGAAGAAAGAAAAGAAAGAAAAGAAATAAAGAAAGAAAGAAAAAGAAAGAGATATATTTCTTCACTGCATATCCCCAGAAGCTGAAGCAGCACATGGTACAGAATAAGCACATGATAAATGTGTGTTTAAGGTATATGGGAAACCCAGCTTCTGACCAGCATAACAACCTAAAGAACCTTAATTCAAATGTCCAAATTTAGGTGCAAACTGAAAAACCTAGCACTCCCTTCTCTGTCCCAACTCTCCCATACCTATGCAACCAACACTGCCTTGCCCCCTCACTCAGCTTTGATAATCTCTGTGTCCCATCCCATAGCCTCTTTGTCACAACCAAAGAACTTTGCCTCTTTGTCTCATACAGTTCTTAGTTCTTACTTTCTTAGTTTATACTACTGCTACTATGGACTTGTGCATGTGTTAATTCACATCTCTTCTAGTTCATGTTGGTTTCCTTCAATACTTAACATGACCCCTTTCCCTAACTTACCACAACTGATTTTCTAATTTTCTCATCAAATATTGATCAAGTGCTACCATTACAGGTATTCATCTTGGTTGGGAACATAGCAGAGGACAGGACAGATAGGGTCACCATGCTCCCAGAGCTGACATTCTAATTCTTGGCCTTGTGCTCTCAAGCCCCTTGGAGTGCAAGAGTATGTGAGTGCACACACAAAGGAGTAATAGTCACAACAGTGACTAGCCTGTACAGCAGGAGGCATTCAGTAAGAATGTGATCCAGTCACTAGAGCAGAGAGTAGGGGACTACTTGATTGTTCCAGGATAATTAAAGCTTTGTTTTGATTTTTTAAATCTAAATAATTGTGTAAACTTGTTTTATGAGAGCTACCAGAACACTTCTGGTTGTACTGGATACTGGGCATTAAAGCTAGGGCCTCATGCATGCAAACCATGTGCTTTGCCTGGCATGTCACCTCCCTAGCCACTAGTTAATTATGAAGAAGTCCCAGGAGAAAGATTATGTGGTACTCAGGAAGTTCAGGGAAGTGACTACTTAACCTGCTAGTGTGAGAGACACTTTTAACATCTTCTAACAGTTATGGTCATAGTAGCATATTGCAATGAACTGTCAGCTTTTACTATAGGAACAGGTGAGCCTTGTTTTGTGCAGATTCCATATTTGCACATCCACCTACTTCCTACACCACCTGAAACACAAAAGTTATTTACTCAGAGAGCTTTCCTGGTCAAACATAGTGAATGAAAATTTTTAGTCCAATGGACATGTTCCCAACTCAGGTCAAACAAAGCAATGTCATACTTTGCCTTTTTGTTCCAGCCATCATACAGAGGTGTTCAGAGAGGATGGGGACAGTAGGGGGCAGTGCAATGTAGTGCATGAGGATCCAGCCCCAGGACCTGTTTGACTCTCAACTCTGGCACTGCCGGGCTAGCTTCACTAGAGAGAGAGACGAGAAACTCGTGGCAGCATGGTAATACAATTGTTTATTGATGCGGATGCCCCAGAGTCGGGTGTGAGCACATCAGGTTTAGGCCACGTGGAGATAGCAAAATGACCGCCTCCCACTATGCATGCCAGCCCTTCTCCAGGACTTCTCCAGGTAGGGACGGGGAAGAGAAAAAAGAGCAAAACCAGGAACAGCAGCAGGCTTATAGGGTAAAAACGGAAGTGGCAAGTTGGGAAAGGGAATGGCTAGGAAAGGGAGTGGAGAGAGGCAAAAGGCATGCTGGGAAGATGGAAGCATCCTTAGCAACTGTTGCCATGGTTTTAACTGAATTAGCAATATCCTGAGGGGATAACGTGGTGGGGATCTTTCAGGCAAAACAACGATTATGTAAATAGACCATAGTGTCAAAAATGGAGCATGGAGCAGAGCAGGGGAAGCTAGCTTTAAGGCCTGACACGGCACCAGATAGTGGGGTGACCTCAGGCAAGTCATTTAACATTTCACAACCTCGTTTTCTCCTGGTAGAATAAATAATGTAGCATCAACCAGAATGAGTGGTTTTAGAATAAGGTTATAATCTATGTGCTATGAACACATTTCCCCTAGGAACAACTGTGCAGTATTTATTAGTTCAGTATTCAAGGTGACTTTGTAGAACATAACTACTACAAGTCACAAGAATTGACAGAGAATCTTCTTTCTTTTTTTTTTTTTTTGGCTTTGTTTTTTTTTTTTAATTTTTTATTTAAGAAAGGATTAGTGAACAAAAGCATAAGGTAGGAGGGGTACAACTCCACACAATTCCCACCACCCGATCCCCATAACCCACTCCCTCCCATGGTAGCTTTCCCATTCTCTATCCCTCTGGGAGCATGGACCCAGGGTCATTGAGGGTTGCAGAAGGTAGAAGGTCTGGCTTCTGTAGTTGCTTCCCCGCTGAACATGGGCGTTGACTGGTCGGCCCATACCCCCAGTCTGCCTCTCTCTTTCCCTAGTAGGGTGTGTCTCTGGGGAAGCTGAGCTCCAGGACACATTGGTGGGGTCTTCAATCCAGGGAAGCCTAGCCAGCATCCTGGTGGCATCTGGAACCTGGTGATTGAAAAGAGAGTTAACATATGAAGCCAAACAATTTGTTGAGCAATCATGGATCCCAAGCTTGGAATAGTGGAGAGGAAGTGTTAGGGAGGTACTCACTGCAAACTCTAGTGTAATCCTGCTTTCAGGTATATATTTTGCAGTAGTTTATGGATACGTGTGCACATAAGCTCTCTCTCACAGAAACTGGTGTATATCTAGGTTATGGGACTTTGTTAGAAAGTGAACTACCTGAGATGAAATTAGAGTGTACTATAAAAGGAAAGGTCTCACCCGAGTAATGAAGCTGAAGGGTTGTCATTCCACACGTGAAGTCACTGGATACAGTCTGAGGTGAAGCATGTTGAGATGGCAATCGTTGCTTTGGTTAGGTTGTGATCGGCGGATGCAATATTATTTGGTTTGGATTGGGAGATGTATACGGGAAAGTGGGCCCTATCCAAGGGTTCCAGGACTGGGGGAAGTAGGGGCTCTATAGTGAAGATGTGAGGTTCCTGCTGTCTTAGGGTTCAAAAAGACAATCAATAGTTAATATTATCATCACATTATTTGTTAATTGGGTTAACTTTGAAAAGTTCCTTTGTTATGGTTTGCTGTACAGTACCCAGTATCTTGTATATAGCTGTGCTATTGGAAGCTTCTAATCTACTTGGTCTAGGCTTTTGAGAGAGTCCGTATATCAAATACATAGCCTATAGAGAATCTTCTTTCTCACGCAATAGTGAAGGCTTCTTAAAGATTCCCCCCCCAGATTATGTTTATATTATACTATATTTAGTATTTAGTATTATATATATATTATATATTAGTATTATATTATATTTAGTATTTAGTATTATATTATATTTAGTATTTCATCACAGAACATGCTACTGTGTCCACACCGGGCACTTGACATCTAATGGGTATGTGGATATGACTATCTACCTCTTCCCAAACTCTCATCATGTTGAAGCTTGATATTGCCTTATTCCAGAAGACAGTCTTCTTTCTAATGGGTTCAGAATCTGTATAGTCCAAGAATCTGTATTTTTTTTCGAATATGATATTTTAATTGTGACAGGTTACATTTGAGCAGGTAACATTTGACCAACCATAGTATCTCCCCTCCAACCCCAACAGATTTAAGGTTAGTGATTTCTAAAGGAATTAATAAAAACACAAGAATACTTATTTAACATAATAAATATTGAACAGAGCCCACCTCCTCCAGTTAATACACAAGTAAGTCAGACATGACTAGTTGAGAAATAGAAGGGAAAGTGTAATATACGATTTTTAAGACTAAGAATTTATCCTTCTTAAATTTCTCTTTAGTGTTGATTTTTTTAAATTATTAGTCTAAGATAATCTGTTTTTAATAAGAGCCACAGGTAACTATGATGCTTAGTAGAATATGGGAAACATTAGACCAGACAACCTCTAAGGATCCTTCCAACTTCTGCCTTCTGTGGCAGGTAATGGTCTAATTCAGTGGTTATACATCAAGAACCACTTTAGAAGTTCCCTAAACCATTGACATATGGATTCTAACCCTGAATAATTAAATTAGATGTTCCAGGTGTTATGAAGCTCTTTCAGGGGGTGGGAATAATGATGTATCTCTACTATAAAACACATGCATACATGCTTCATAGGTACAAGACCCTGGCTTTGATCTCTGATACCAAAATAGATGATGAGGAGGAAGAGGAGAAGAGGAGGGAAGGGGAAGGGAGGGGAGGAGAAGGGAGAGGAAAGGGGGAGGGGAGGGGAGGGGAGGGGAGGGGAGGGGAGGAGAAGAGAGGAGAGGAGGGAGAGGAGAGGAGAGGAGGGAGAGGGAGGAGAGGAGAGGAGAGGAGGGAGAGGGAGGAGAAGAAGAAGGAGGAGGAGGAGAAGAAGAATTGGAAGAAGGAGGAGGAAGAGGAGAAGGAGGAGTTCTGAAAGGGGTCTTGGGAACTGGTCTTTTGAAAAGACCCCCACAGATAATTGATTTTTTTCATCATCCAGGTTTCCTTGCTCCTAGCCAACTATTTCAGACAGAGAGAAGGATTATAGCACTGAACCCTTTCCCCCACCCCCACACCCCACCCTTCCGCCCGGTGCTGTAGGACTGCTACATGCACAGTGCACAGTAGTTGCCTTCCCAGGTGAGCTAGCCTGCCAACCCCACCCCCAAATGATCCTTATGTCACCAAGGTACATATCAAGAACTAATAGTCTAATACATAGTTTCTTTCTGGGGATATTCTCCTTTTTTTTTTTTAACAATTATTTATTTAAGAAAAAAGATACAGAAATGCACAGACCAGAGAATTGCTCAGCCTTGGCTTTTGGTGATGCTGGATATTGAACCTGAGACCTCAAAGCCTCATACATGATAGTCTTCTGTATAACCATTAAGCTGTTTCCCAAACCTTTTAATGGAGTGGATTTTCCCATGTCATACCACTGCAGGGTGTTTCTGGGGGCAATCAAGGGAGTCCTTTCCTAGTGTCCTTCAAATTATACTGCTAAGATAATCACTTGCTATTTTTTTTTGTCTTCAGAGTTGTTGCTGGGACTTGGAATCCACTGCTCCTGGAGACCATTTGTTTCCCCATTTTGTTGTCATTATTGTTGCCATTGATGTTGTTATTAGCTAGGACGGAGAGAAATCAAGAGGAGAGGAGAGACAGAAAAGGGGAGAGAAATATAGACACCTGCAGACCTGCTTCACCACTTGTGAAGCCAATCCCATGCAGATGGAGAGCCAGGGGCTCAAACCGGGATCCTTGTGCCGGTCCTTGTATGTTGCGCCACCTGCACTTTACCCATTGCGCTACCGCCCAACCCCCATCACTTGCTAAATGTTTGTGTGTATACACACACACACACACACACACACACACACACACACACATTTGAGTTGTTTAATCTTTGAGTGACAAATACTTGTGACTGAACTGTTACTAATTTTGGTCCCTTGCACCTGAACACACAGTATGTCCTCAGTAAATAATTACAAATAGAGAAAGTATTGAGTTGTGGCCTGAGTGACACTGCTAAACCAAATAGAAAGTGCCTTTAGATGAAACCCTGATCCTCTGAAAACAATCTGTACCCAAAGGGCCTAGATCTCCCCTGCTTGGAACCACCTCCTCAGAAAAAAAATATAATAATAATGATGATGGTGGTGGTGGTGGTGGTGGGAGCCACTGCAGAAGAAGTGCTTTCCCATGAAGTTTCTTGAGCTCCAATGCATGGCAGGTTGTAGGTACTCAAGCTGTATTTTCTGAGCTGGCAAAATAGCTCACTTAGATCATGTGCTGCTTTGTCATGTGTACAACCTAGATTCAAGCCTAGCCCCCGCCACATTGAAGGGAGCTTTGGAACTGTGGTCTCTTTCACCTTCTTTTTCTCTGCTTTGCTGCCTCTCTGTCTCTATCTTTAAAAAAAGTGTATTTGCTGAACTGAAATAATGAATTCATTATTCCTCTCAGCAGTCAACCATTGCCTTTGATTCTGTGCCGACTCTGCTATGTGCTGGGGGAAGACACAGTAATATAAAGTGCCTTATCTTCTTTTATAATCTGGTCTGGGAGGTGAGTGATGGCAGTGTGCATTAACAGGCAGTATTATAGGAAATTGAAAGTGGGTAAGGGGGTGAAGGAGACATGGAAGGATTTGGAGCTGAGATTGAATTGAGATTGGAGGGGGATAGGAGATAGCTCACTGGAAAGAGGTGTACATTTGCCCATGCTCCAGGATCCCTGAGGGAGCACCCATGCAAATAAGCAGCTTCACTAGCAGTGGATTTAGTGCTCTGTTGTCTCTCCTCTCTGTGTCTCTCTCCCTCTTTGTCACCCTCTATCTGGAACAAAACAGCAACAAAGGCTCAACTGTTAGAGGTAGAATATTGCAGGCACACAGCCCTAGTGGCAAACAAAAATGAAAAAGAATATGAGATTTTTTTTGAGGGGGTGGAAGGAGGGTAGAGACAGATCAATTGAGAGTAGGGGTGAAAACAGAGAGGGAGAGGGACAAAGACACCTGCAGCACCACTTCACTGCACATGAAGATTCCCCCCTCCGGAGGTGGGGATCTGGGGTTTGAACCCAAGATAATTTTATTTATTGATTGTTTTTAATTTTTATTTATAAAATGGAAATATTGACAAGACCATAGGATAACAGGGGTACAATTCCACACAGTTCCCACCACCAGAATTCCGTATCCCATCCCCTCCTCTGATAGCTTTCCTATTCTCTGTCCCTCTGGGAGTATGAACCCAGGATCATTACAGGGTGCAGAAGGTGGAAGGTCTGGCTTCTATAATTGCTTCCCTGCTGAACACGGGCGTTGGCAGGTTGATCCATACTCCCAGCCTGTGTCTCTCTTATTTATTGATTTTTTATAGACACAGAGAAACTGAGAGGGAAGGGGATATAGCAGAGATAGAGAGCAGTACCTGTAGCACTGCTCATGAAGCTTCAGCCCTACATATGGAGGTCAGGAGCTTGAACCTGGGCTCGTGTGCAGTATAACATGTGTGTTCTATCAAGTGCACCACTGCCTGACCCCCTGAACCCAGATTTTTGTTTGTTTGTTTGTTTTGGTTGGTCGGTTTTTGTTTGTTTATTTTGTTTTGTTTTACCAGTGCACTGCTCAGCTCTGGCTTATGGTGGTACTGGGGATTGAACTCGGGACCTGAGAGCCTCAGGCATGAAATTCTGTTTGCAGGGACCAGGTGGTGGGGCAAGAGATTAAGCACACACATTACAGTGTGCAAGGATTCAGGTTCAATCCCCTGGTCCCCACCTGTAGGGGGAAAGCTTCATGAGTGGTGAAGTAGGACTGCAGGTGTTTCTCTGTCTATCTCCCCCTCCCTTTCAATTCCTCTTTGTCTCTAATAATAAATAAAAATTTTAAAAAAAGAAATTCTGTTTGCATAACCATTATGCTGTCTCTCCTGCCCAATCTGAGTTCTTACACATACATGGTAAGCATGTGCCATCTCCCAAGTGTGGGGCTATCAGACCCAAGAATTTGAGATTGAGCATTTGAGCTTTCTTTTAGAGATGACATTGTACTTAGACCAAAAGGACGCTGGTGAATCTGAAGGGGGCAGAAAAATATTGTCATCATAGCACAAGGTGGGCATACAAGTGGGACAGAGCCCAGTGTCTCCAGGGCACTGTGAGCAAAGCCAATGGGGAATATAGTGCAAGCATGGGATGAGGTGGGGTTGGACTCAAATGCTGGGAAAACCTGTTCACCTCTAGGCAGTTCCCAGTGCAGGGGGGTGGGGGGCCATGGGGCCTAGGGCCTCTTATCAATGTTCCTCTAAAACCAGGACAGTCCTCCACTGTCTCAGGCTTCCACAGTGGTTGCTATGGGGAATTGCTTCTTAAAAGGCTCAGTTGTCAAAGACAACAAGGCAACAGAAAGGAGAAGCAAGAGCAGCAAGGACCTGAGCTCCATCCTTTCAAAAGTCCTTCACAGTCTTCAGAGTGGGGCCCTAGCCTGCCCTAACATGTCCAGCGCTGTACCTGTCCTTGGCCGATCTGTGAGTGCTTGCCACTCTGAAATAGTTACTCACAGAGCCACCACATTAAAAATTAGTCAGAGAATCGCCAGCTGCTTGACGCAAGCCTGAGGGAGAGAGAGGCAGGCACTCCTCAGATTGCTTATTCCACCGAGCCACTGGCTTCATATTTGCTTCAAGGGGCTTGCAGTGGCCCCGGAGGTACTTAGCAATTCTAGTCCCGTGTTGCAAGCCAAAATTCATTTTTCTCCAGAAAAGGGGCCTGTTGCGAGAAATGAGATTCCCAGCTGCTTGGGGGTGGAGGGGAAAGAGGTCAGTGAAGAGCTCAGATGTCCCCAGCTTTAAGGTACTCAATTATTCTATGCTTAATGGGTTAGGACATTTTCAAAAAAATTAATTCCTGGGCCCTAATTCTCTTGCAGAGAGTCTGACTTTTTGAGTCTGGTGTGGACCTCGAAGTCTGTGTTTTAACAAGGATTCCCTAGTGATTCTTACCAGGCAAGTGCTAGAAATAGTGGGTAAGTGCATGCTAATGAGTCAGAGCAGGTGTCAGCGAACTTTTTAATTATTTTTGAGGAGGATATTGGTTTACAGTGTATTCACTGACACACGAGTGCAGTTTCATTATGCGCCAGGACTCCCAGGTTCTCTTCCACTCCTTCCTCCCCTTCCCAGTCTTTTGCTCTGATACAATATATGTATTTTTTTAATTTTCTTTTTTTTTTAAATTTCCACCAGAGTTATCACGGGCTTATTGTCTGCATGACAAACCCACTGCTACTGACAGCTTTTAGAAAGAGAGAGACAGAGAACGCAATGGAGAAGGAAGGGAAATAGAGAGGGAAAGAGAGAAAGAGAGATACTGCAGTATAGTTTTACAGGCAGGTGGGAAGCAGGAGTCTGAACTCAGGTCCTCAAGCATAGTAATGTATGTGCTCTACTAAGTATGCACACTTAATTTTGTTTTAGATAGAGAGTGACAGAGACTAAAGTAACCATGCTTCCTTCAGTATAATGGGAGCTGAGCTCAAGCCCAGAGATAATCCTGGTGGCAATAAGATAAATACAATTTAAAATAAAATAAAGTAATTAATGATGTATCAATATAAAAAAGCAGCATATTATCCAAGTGAGCTATTTCACAAACCCAAATTTTTATTTTTATTTTTATTTTTCTTCCTTCCTTCCTTCCTTCCTTCCTTCCTTCTTCCCTTCCTTTCTCCTTTCCTTCCTCCCTTCCTTCATAAAGGGCTATATAGTAAATAAATATTTTAGATTTTGTAGACCAAATATGGTAGCATTAAGGCAGTCATAAGCAATATATAATTTAACAACATGGTCAATTTCTGATAAAAATCTTTACTCTCCAAAACAAGGACTGGAATTTGTAGGCCCTCGCAACCCTGTAGTTGATCTTCGGATTTCTTACTTTTCCCTACTTCTATATGTGCATTTTGGCCATAGTCTTCCCAATTATCAACATTATTTTTTAGATAGAGACAAAGAGGGAGAGACAGAGAGAGGAGGAGAGAATGAGAAACCACAGCACCAAAGCTTCAGGCTCAAATCTGGATCTCCCACATTGGCAAAGTAGTGCACTATCAAAGTAAGTTATTTTGATGGCCCCAATTCTCAACGTTTTCACTCAAATAAGTGACTCTAGTTTTAAAACCATGAGCTCTATAACTGAGCTTTAAAGATACTTTGAAACAGAAAAATTGTTGACAACCATATATTTTGTGTATTTGTTTGTTTCCTTCAGTGCTGTGGGGACCAGGTTTGAACCTGGATTGCTCACATAGCAAAATAGCACACTATCCAAGTGATTTGTTTCACCACCCTCGGAAACAGAGAAACCTTTGAGAGTCTCTTATATCTCACCATAGGCATCACCTATGTCTAAAGCATAGGGCTAGATATGACTCCGTGACATGTAGCAGAGACCAGCTGGCAATGAATGAGTCACCATCAGCGATTAAGGCTGAGAACCAGATGAGGTCTTAGAGACCAGTAGGACAGAGGTCAATGGGGAATGAGGAATGAGGCACATGCAAACTAAAAATAGCTCAAAAGAAGACACTGGAACTGATTTTTACTCCTTGAAATACTGGCAGTTTTGTTTCCTCCTTTGAAACTGTCCTATGAATATCAGAATTGTTTGCTTACAGTGGTATCTCTGAGACGGGGTCTCACTTTGGGCATTTGATAAGGAGATTTGCCACTCATGTAGGTGGATACACAAAAGGATGATATTTGAGGGTTCTTCATAGTTAGAACCAGTGGATGGAAATTCCAGAAAAGAGTTCCCGGTCCATCCTGCAGTGTGCAACAATTGCTATTCCAAAACATAGGAAATCTGGGTGCTGGTTTCCCATTTCAACTCCATTCCCATCTTAGTTTGGACATATTGAATATAGCCCCTTGTCTAGTACCCATTCCATGTGTCAAAATTGAGGAGTGGACCACATGGACCTCTTGAGTGTCTAGAGATGCTTCATTCCTTACTGTTCTTGGGGCATCCAGAAGGAATATGATGTAAGGTGAGGGAGAATCTCAGACAGAAAGATTTCATTGTTCTGGTCATTGTAGTGCCTTAGTTGGGAATTTGGATGACTGTGTGGCTTGAATCAAGCAGAACTGCCCCCCAAGAGTGCAGCTTCAGATCTTTCTTTTTTATGTTTATTTATTTTCTCTTTTGTTGCCCTTGTTTTATTGTTGTAGTTATTATTGTTGTTGTTGATGATGATGGTTTTTGTTGGATAGTTCAGAAAGAAATTGAGAGAGATGGGGAAGATAGAGAGGGGGAGAGAAAGATAGACACCTGCAGACCTGCTTGTGAAGCGATCCCCCTACAGGTGGAGAACTGGGGGCTCAAACCGGGATCCTTATGCTGATCTTTGCACCAAGTGTGCTTAACCCACTGTACTACTGCCCACCCCACTGGTCCAGATCTTTCTATCTTGCCCCTTCATTGTACTTCTGCTGCAGCCTGCTAGTGTATGTGTACATATACACGTACCAGGACTTTCTCACCAGACTGTGCAGTAAGTGAAGACATTTCTTAACTTCCATGATCAATCAATACTATAATCATTTTCTGCAACAATCTCCAGCCTTAGTTTTATTGGACTGTGTCATACATCAATGGCCAGAAAACTTTCCCTGTGGTTTAGGGTGACAAGTCCAAGGTTCCTTTAGCTCAGTGGTTCCCTATCTTTGCTGTACTTCTGAATGAGACAGATTTCTAAAAACAAAACAAACAAAAAATCAGTACTTTAAAAATACCAATACCTAAAAAAATAAATAAATAAAATAAATCTTTTTTTAAATTTAAAAATACCAATACCTGGCCCTCAGTGGCAAGAATTATTTTTTAATATTTTATTTATTTTAATGAGAGAGAAAGACACAGAGAGAGAGAGTGAGACCAGGGCACTGCTCAGCTCTGGCTTATGGTGGTACAGGGAATTGAAGCTGGGAGCTCAGAGCCTCAAGCATGAATGTCATTTGCATAACCATTATGCAGTATTCCCAGCCCCAAGATTGTATCTTTTTAAAAAATTTTTATTGATTTAATTGTGATAAACAATTATGATCTGTTGGATAAGAGGGGTACAATTCCAAACAATTCCCACCACCAGAACTCTGTATCCCATCCCCTCCCCTAATAGCTTTCCTACTCTTCATCCCTCTGGGAGCATGGACCAAAGGGCATTATGGGGTGCAGAAGGTGGAAGGTCTGGCTTCTGTAATTGCTTTCCCACTGAACATGGGCATTGGCAGATTGATCCATACTCCCAGCCTGTCTTCTCTCTTTCCCTAGTGTGGGGCGGGGCTCTGGGGAAGTGGGGCTCCAGGACACATGGTGGGGTTATCTGCCCAGGGACGTCCGGTTGGCATCACAGTAACATCTAGGCCTGGTGGCTGAAAGAAGAGTTAACATAGAAAGCCAAACAAATTGTTGACTAATCATGAACCTAAAGGCTGAAATAGTGCAGATGAAGATTTGGGGGTCTCCATTTTGTAGTTAATAGGCCTATTTTAGTTATATTCCTATTCTTCATCCCTCTGTGAGTATAGACCCAGGATTATTAGGGGTTGCAGAAGGTGGAAGGTCTGGCTGTAATTGCTTCTCCACTTCATATGGAAATTGGCAGGTTGATCCATACTCCCAGCCTATTTCTATCTTTCTCTAGTGTGGCAGGGCTCTGGAGAGGTGGGGTTCCAGGACACATTGGTGGGGTCATCTGCTCAGGGAATTCATGATGGCATCATGGTAGCATTTACAAGTTGGTGACTGAAAGCATTACAATATAAAGCAAAACAAATTGTTTAATAATCAGGGACCTAAAGATAAGAATAGAGCAGATAAGATTGGGAATCTTCGTGTTTGAAGAAGTAAGTCTATTTTAAGTATATTCAAAGGAGCCAATGAGTTTACTAATTTTGCCAGAGCCTAACAGCTAACATGCAGGTGGGCTGAAAGTATTGTATGGAGAGATGGTGTCAGAGTTAGAAGTAAGACTAGAAAGCTTGGGAGTCGGCGGTAGCGCAACGGGGTAAGCACAGGTAGCACAAAGAACAAGGACCAGCATAAGGATCCCGGTTTGAGCCCCTGGCTCCCCACCTGCAGAAGAGTCACTTCACAAGTGGTGAAGCAGGTCTGCAGGTGTCTTTCTTTCCCCCTCTCTGTCTTCCCCTCCTCTCTCCATTTCTCTCTGTCCTGTCCAACAACAATGCCATCAATAACAACAACAATAATAACTACAACAATAAAAAACAAGGGCAACAAAAGCAAATAAATAAATAAATATTTTTTAAAAGGCTAGAAAGCTAGATCATGGCAGAGAGTAGCTCCAAATACGGGAAAATTATATAAATACCATTAACTGTAACCCCTATCAATCTGACCTGGGACCACTATTAAGCACAAGAGCTTGTGTAATCTCTGCATCCCTCTAGGTCTGAGCTTGCATTCTGTGGTCATAGCTAGGAACATTCTAGGCTGCAACTCGTTTCAGGACTAGTCTTCCTCGAGTGGTAGAGTATGTTGACCTAGCCTCGCTTCAGAGAGTGGGGCAGTCCCTACCATTATTTTTCCACACTGAGGGAAATGTCCTGTAGAGTCCCACAAACAGGTCCATGATGCTGTTCCTGATGGAGATAGACAGCAATAGTGGAGAGAGGGATCTGTCAGAGGTCTAGGCCCATCATATCTATGTGGGAATCCCAGGATACCCTGACTTGGGCCCCAGTTGATGGGGTGGTCTGGTAGTGACTAAAGGGGGCAAACTCCTCCAGTGTGTCTGACCTGCCACACACCTCCTCCAGTGTGTCTGTCCTGCCATCATGACAAAGATCCACTGCCTGAAGTTCTCCTAGATTTGACATCTCTCGGAGAATGAGGTTGTTGGCTCTAGTAAACAGCACAGCTAGGCCCAGGGCCCAAGACCTGAAATGGATATTTGTTTCTGGAATATCTTTATCTCAGGGTCCTGCCCTCCTGTGGTTGACCAGGTAAATGAATCCCAGTCACAGTGGGAATGGCTGAAAAAATAACTTGATGGATTGCCTTTCTAGCTGGCAGGGACACTCAAGGACTTGATCCAAAGGAACTCTTGACTATAGGGTTCACAGGCTCTATGGCAAGGTTGATAGGGGAAATGGCTTAAAGAGACCTTAAACCTAGTTACCCAACCCCCATTTTTCCTTATCTCCATATATGACAAGTCCAGGGATGAGTGGTGGCTCACCCAGTAGAACATACCCATCACCGTGTGTGAGGGCCCAGGTTCAAACCCCCAGTTCCCACCTGCAGACAGGAATCTTTAAGAGCAATGGTGCTGTGTTGCAGGTGTTTATTCTTTCTGTCTTCCTCTCCCTCTCTATCTCTTGATGTCTCTCACCCTTTATCAAGGGGAAAATGGCCACTGGGAACGAGGAGTCATGTAGGCACTGAGCCCCAGCAATAATCCTGATGGCTAAATAAATACATGGAAAACTCCATTCTTCCAGGTAACTTCTCTTCGTATCACTTCTTGCAGTATATGGTCCTGCTTCTCTCAGCAGTACCTACCCAGAATTTAATCACTCATCCATCATTACAAACCTGGCCAGAGTCTCCATCGTCATTTGTCTGATTGCAGTAGACTTCTAACTAATCTTTCTACTTTGCCTTCACCCTCCTGAACTCTATTTTCTTTTTTTCAGGTAAATTAAACTTTTATTAAAAACAAAACATGAAAGGGCATGAGAGAGAGAGAGAGAGAGGAAATAAAAGGGGACTTATATACTGATGGTGACATGGTAGTCCTGGGAAAGAGGGAGGGGGAAAGGTTCACCCAAAGGTTCACTCCCTTTTTAGAAAAAAAATTCTTTATTGGGGGATTAATGGTTTATAGTCAACAGTAAAATACAATAGTTTGTACATGCATAACATTTCCACATAACAATAAAGCCCCCAGTAGGTCCTCCTCTGCCATCATGTTTCAGGACCAGAACCCCCACCCCTCACCCCAGAGTCTTTTACTTTGGTGCACTCTATTTTCTCCATAGCAACTAGAGGTAGCCTTTTAGAATGCAAGTAAGACCTTGTCACAACATCCAGTGGAGTGAAATTCAAAGTTCTCCCTGTGGCTTACAAGGCTCTGTATGACCCAGCCCCCTGCTGCTTCTCTGAACAGGATCCTTTCTCCCTCCCTCCCTCAGTCATTCTGCTCTGGGCATCTTGCCTACTCCTCACACACACCAACCTTCCTCCCACTTCAGCAACTTTATTTATTCATTCACTCATTCATCAGTCATTATTTCCACCAAGCCTATTATTGCTAGGGCTTGGTGCTTCCACAATGATGCCCTCATTCCTGAAAGCCATTTTTTATAAAGATGGAAAGAAACCAGCGGCACTGCTCCATCGCTCATGAAGCTTCACCCCTGCAGGTGAGAACCCAGGACTTGTGTCCTCACACATGGTTACTATATACTTTATGGGATATGCCACTATCTATCCCCCTCAGAACCTTTACTGTTTCTACCCAGAAGGCTTTTTCTCTAGATATCGTCATGGAAGTCTCTCTTCCACTTCCTTCAGACCACTGCTTACATGTCAACTCCTCAAGGTGGTCTTCCCTGACCACCCCATCTGAAACAACAGTCGCATCACTCCCACCCTCATTGACTTATTCTCTCATGTAGTTCCTTACTCTGCTCCATTTGTCCTCAGGTCCTTATGCTGTATATGACTTAAAATGTAACTATGTGTAGTGGTCTGTATAGCCCTGATAGGATAGACATCCTATAAGGCGAGGGAATTTTGTCTGACTTCTTGCTAAATGCCTTCTCATATAGAACAGTGTTTGGCCAAATTTTGGCCCTCCCCAAATTTGTCATAAGGATGATTAAGTACTCTTGAAGGGTGCTCCTCACCATGACTTCGCCATTTTCTATCTGGTAGGCTAGAAGCCAATAAATACCTGTGAAAGCCTAAGTTTCCAGCATCCAGCATCCTGCTGAATTTATGGAAGAATTTTCAAGAACTGGAGACCTCACTGGTTCTTTGGATCCTTTGTTTTTTGCTCCCTTTCTTTCTTTCTTTCTTTCTTTCTTTCTTTCTTTCTTTCTTCCTTCCTTCCTTCCTTCTTTCCTTCCTTCCTTTCATTTTTGTCACCTAGTTTAGGGCTAGGACTCAGTGCATGCATGATCCCACTGATCCTAACAACTTATTTTGCCCCTTTTTCATAGAAAATGAGAAGCAGAGAGAGATAATGGAGAAAAAAAGAGAGAGGAGAGCCACTACAGCATTGCTTCACTGCTCATGAAGCTTCCCCTCCGCAGTTACTCACATATGATAGCTAAGGATTGAAACTTGTGTCCTTGCACATGTCACCATGTGTATGTGTACAAGGTGAGCCACCCCCTTGGAAATTTCTTTTTTTCTAAGTATCATTGTTATAAACCATATTTCTCTCTTTCTTTCTCTTTGATTACTCGTTTTAGCCTTTTTTTGTTTTTCTTTTTTTTCAAGTATTTTATTTAGGGGCTGGGTGGTGACACACCTGGTTAAGTGCACATGTTACAGTGCTCAAGGACCCAGGTTTGAGCCCCTGGTACTCACCTATAGTGGAAAAGCTTTGTGAGTGTTGAAGCAGGACTGCAGGTGTCTCCCTCTCTGTCTCCCCCTTCCTCTTGATTTCTGGCTGTCTCTATCCAATAAATAAATTAATTAATTAAATAAAAATATTTTTAAAAACAAATATTTTATTTGGACTATAATGGTTTTGCTGCAGTTGTCAACACATGGGTATAATGTATCATTTCTCTGTGATAGGTGTCTAAAGACCCCTCCCACCTTCAACATAGGTCTTTCACTAGTATCATGTACCAAGTCCCCACTGCCCTCTGCACCCCCACATCCCCCAGAGCCCTTTCTTTTGGTGCAATGTACCACTCCTAGTTCAAGTTTCACCATGTATTTCCCCTTTCTTCCCTTGCTTATGTCCCACCTATAAATTAAATCATCTAGTAATCGATCTTCTCCTTTTGGCTTATCTCACTTAACATGATTCCTTACAGGTACATGTAAGATGAGGCAAGGAGATGACTTCATCATTTTTTATTAGTGATTTAATATTGATTTACAAAATTTCAAGATAAAAAAGGTATAATTCCACACTGTTCCCACCACCAGAGTTCTGTGTCCCCATTCTCTCTATTGCAGTAGTTCTCCAAAGATCACAGATACAGGTTGATCATTAATTCTATAACTACATATATATATATATATATATATTTACTGATTTTTCCTATGGTCCTGCCTTCTCGTCCTTTCTAAGTAACACCTACTACTTCTGAGTGTCCTTCCATTTTCGTTTGTTTTTTCTTTTCTCTCCCTGAGTCCTGATATAATTGGAGTTCAGAACCCTCTGGTCATCTTCCCCTAACATTTACTCCTCTGAGAATATGGACCAAAAATATGGGATGCAGAAGGTGGAAAGTCTGGCTTCAGTAATTGTTTCTCTGCTGGACATGGGCGATAGCAGGTCATTCCATACCCCCAGCCTGTTTTCTACCCTAGTGGGGTAGGGTTCTGGAGAGTTGAGGTTCCAGAACACTTCCCAGGGAGTACAGGATCAAATCATAGCAGCATCCACAACTTGGTGGCTATAGCTAAGTTCGTTTCTGGAGAGATCCTGGTTATATTTTGTTGAGTTTTCAGGTGATTTTTGCCCTAGTTTATCAGGAGTTTGATCTGAAATGGCTCCTACTCCATATCCATGCCTCAACCTCATCATTTTAAAAAACTGAGTAGGGGGCAGTGTGATGGTGCACCTGGTTGAGTGCACATGTTACAGTGCACAAGGATCTGGGTTCAAGGCCCTGGTCCCCACCTGCCGGAGGAAGCTTCACAAGTGGTGAAGCTGTGATGCAGGTGTCTTTCTGTCTCCACCTTCCTCTCAATTTCTGGTTGTCTCTATCAAATAAAGAAAGATTTAAAAAACTGAGTGGTACTCCATTGTGTATATATACCACAAATTTCTTAACAACTTGTCTGTTATTGTACATCTGGGTTGCTTCCAACTTTGAACTATTACAAATTGTGCTACTGTGAACATAGATCTACAGAGATCTCTTTGAATATATGCTTTTGTTTCCTTTGGATAAATTCCCAGGAGAGAAATTGCCTAATAATAGGGCAGGTCCACTTGTAACGTCCCGAAAAATCTCCAGACTATTTTCCACAATGTTTAAACCATTGTACAGTCCCACCAGCAGTGTAGACAGGCTCCTTTCCCCAAAAATATTCACCAACACTTGTTATTTCTGTCCTTTCTAATGTATGACATTCTCACAAGTGTAAGGTGATATCTCATTGTTGTCTTTATTTGCATTTCTCTTACAACCAGTGACTTAGACCATTTCTTTTCTGTCTGTTGGTCCTTTGGGTCTCCTTTTTGGTAAAGATTCTGCTCATGTCCTCTCCCAATTTGTAATGAGGCCAGTGTTTGTTTTTGGTTTTTTAGGGGGTGTTTATTTTGGTTTGTTGTTGTTGCTGTGGCTGCTACTGAGTTTAGTAAGACTATATGTTTTGGTGATTAACCCTTTTACAGCATGAGAGGTGCAAAGTGATAGAAAACCCAGAACTAGAAAACTAAAAGAATTGAATAAAATCCCCAAATGTCTATTTCCAAATAGTTTAGAAAACTGTAGACAGGGGGTCGACCGACAGTAGTGCACTGATTAAGTGCACACAATGCAATGACTGGTGCAAGGATCCCAGTTAGAGCCCCCACCTCCCCACCTGCTGGGGGGTCACTTTGCAAGTGGTGAAGCAGTTTTGCAGCTGCCTATCTTTCTCCCTCTCTATTTTCCCCTCTCCTCTCAATTTTTCTCTGTCTATCCAATAGAAATAGAATAGCAGCAATAGAAAAAAGATGGCCACCAGGAGCAATGGATTCGTAGTGTAGGCACCGAACCCCAGGGATAACCCTGGAGTCAAGAAATAAAGGAAGGAAGGGAGGGAGGAAGGAAGGAAGGAAGGAAGGAAGGAAGGAAGGAAGGAAGGAAGGAAGGGAAAGAAATTTGTAAAAAAAAAAAAAAAAAAAAAAAAGAAAAATCTTCTAGAATGCTAGGCCTCTTTTCTCCTACATCCAAATACCATATTTCAAGATCATTTCTGTAAATCCTCTATGATGCTTTTATTCAGGTGTAATAAAAACTGCCATTTGGGTATATCCCACAGTAATAAATGTAAATATATAAGATTTCAGTCTGCATTCAAACTAAATAACTTTTGCAAATTTCCTTGACCTAGAGCATTAGCAACAGAATTCAATTGACCCAAATTTGATTCATGCTCAGCTTCTTTTCTAAATATACCAATCATATAAAGAAGACCTTAGCACCACCTGGCACCTGGTAGGGAGTCAATACCATTTATTGTATTATTGATCAGTAAGGCAAAGTACCAAGCCTGGTAAGTACCTACACTGAGACATCTTAACTGTAACATGGCAAAGGTTAGTTATCTGCTCCCCCCCAGCAATAGAGAAATAACCAGCCCTCTTTTCTTCTTCCAGTCCCCCAAATCTGCCTTCATCAGTGCTGCAAAGAAGGCCAAGCTGAGATCCAATCCAGTGAAGGTCCGATTTTCTGAGCAAGTGGCTGTTGGAGAAACAGATGCAGTAAGTAATTTCTACTCTCTCACTTCTCAGCCTTTGGTCAAATTGGCCTGGACAGAAAAGCCTCCACCTAGGGATGTCATTCTTCTACTGCTCCTCAGAGTAGACATCATTAACAAGGGGTGGGAGGGAAGGCCCATGGGACTCTAGTGGGTCCTGAGTGAGGGGTGTGTGACATCCTCAGAAGCCCAGGGCATTGTGGAGAAGAAGGAATTCCCATCAGTTCACTCAAAATCTTTGTGGTGCTCAAAGAAACATCGATCCCTAGTGTAGTGGCCTCTTCTGGGCACAAGTGCTCTGTAAACATTTTTTGACTACTTCATAGAAGCTGGAAAGAAGTAGTTTTCTGAAACCTGATGAAATGTGGTTCTTTTCCCAGTGAAGTGACCCTACAAGCCCACGACTTGACTAGAGATCTTTAAGCAGCCTAGGGTGAATGATTCAGACTCTTGTAAAATCACAAAGCTTGTCTTGGGCTGCTTCTTTGTTTCCAGACCACCAAAGATGCCAAATCAATACCTACTCCCTGACACTGGGTATCTCTCAGTGATGTTTTTTGTTTTGTTTTGGGGGTGGGGGGGCAAGACAAATGGCTCTGATTCAACTTAGACCCACCACTGAGTGGGATGGTTTCAAGAGCAGGTGACATTTGACAGCTTATGCCTTGCAACTGCTGATGACCAGCCCACGGTCTTTCTTATTTCTTTGTAGGGTTTACTTGAGTTGAGCTGCTTGCTTCAGGTGAGCAAGTGGGCAGAGATCAGAAAGATACCTGTTCAACAGTTGTGGTTCACAGCCAGAGACCCTTCTCCCCCTCAGACATTTGTAGAAGCTGGTGCTGTCCTAGCAGAGTCAGAGAAGGGTAGAGTTGGGGGAAGCTAGCCGGCACTTGCGTGATTTTTCCAGCTGCTACAGGAGGCCTGTGGCTTTCAAGGGCTGAGTCACAGCTGCAGTTCAGAGGAGTGAGCAGGCACAACCTGAGTAGAGAGGCCAGTGGGGTGCCTGGCACTTCTATAGTTCTTTGAGGCACAACTACTCAGAAAAAGGAATAGAGGACATAAGTGTCTTCCATCTCCATCTCGCTGATTCTCATCCATGATCTCAGTCCATGCCCTCCTCCACCCCTGTTCCCAAAAGGGTCTCACTGGATATGCTCTCTGAATAATTCATTGGGAGTTGAGCTCCATGTCAAGTCTAAGAGAAGAGGCTGAAGAGAAGCAGGGAGTGGTGAACAGACAGGAAAATGAAGCAATAGCAGCCAAGGAAGATAGCAGAATGATTTTGCCAAAGACTTTCATGATGAAGAATTTGAGGTCCTAGGTTCTAGCTTTAGAATCACCATAAGCCAGAGCTGAGCAGTGCTCTATTTGACAAAAAAAAAAAAAAAAAAAAAAAAAAGAGTGGTGGAGGTGGCACATTAGGGATTGATGATTATCTTCCTGTAGGCTGACAGACCCTGAGGTCCAAGTTAAGGAAACATTTGTTCCATGTACTTGAAAACCCAGAGGAAATATGACTTGAATTTGCAAAGTGGGGACAGGTGCACCTTTCTCCATCTCTGCATTACAGAGGAATCAAGCAAGGCCAGTGAAGGATCCCTGCTCCCTTCCTCTTTCTCTCCCTTCCTAACTCTCCCCCCCATCCTCCATGTCAACTCCCCCCTTTTATTGTCACAGGCTAATCAGAGATGCCCCAGAATAGTTAGGATACAGCCAAGGTGACTTCTCTCTCTCTGGACAGGCCACCAAGCTTGGAGTGAAACTCTTGTCTGGGAGAGAGACAAACACTAAGCCACCCACTTCTGCTATGCTCGTGAAGCTACCTGATGTCACAGCAGCAGCAACAGCAATACACACACACACACACACACACACACACACACACACACACACACACAGCCCTTTCCTTCATCACTACCACCACCAGGTGATTCCTGGCTGTCCTATCATCCCTTTCCCTTTGTATTCTGGGGCTTTATTAAGCAGCCAGCACCAAAATAAGTCTTGAGGGCGTGCCTTGCCAACTCTATTTTTAAGCAAAATCAATTAAGTAATTATCCGAGTCCAACCCAGTGTGCTATATAAAACCTGCCACCGCTGAGTATTATCAGCCTGGAAAGCCAGTGCTTCTGGGCTTGGCAAGAGGGAGCCAACTTGAGAGCTGGGAGAAAACAAGGGAGGCACAGTGCTGACTTTACGTCCCACTACATGCCAATGTGGCTCAATTGCTGCCTCTCCACTGACATCAACCACATTCCGGTCTGAGGAACCTTGTTTACTCATGCTGTCGTGCTTTGTCCGACAGTCTTTAGATCTGAACTACTCTCTTCTGGCCTCCTGACAGTCCACTGTCTCCTCCAAAATCACCATCCACTTCACCTCATCTAGGAAATCTTCACTGTCTTCTTTTTTTTTTTGTACTAAATATTTTATTCATTATTTATTGGATAGAGACGGAAAGAAATCTAGGGTAAGTAGGGACAGAGAAGGAGAGAGACAAAGAGATGCCTGTAGCATTGCTTCACTGTTCATGAAGCTTCCCCCTGCAGGTGGGGACTGGGGGCTTGAACCCAGGTTCTTTCTCAACTGTAAAATGTATGCTCAACAATTTGTGCCATTACTTGGCCTCTGTCTTCGCCTTTTTTTTTTTTTTTTTTACTTTTACAATTCATTTAATAGGACAGAGAGTGTCAGTCAAAGTTCAGGGCACCAGTGTGCCGGGCTAGCTTCGTGGCAGGAGACAGACGACCAGGGACACATGGTTGAGCGGAGAAGCAGTATTTCTTTATTCATGAGCGAACGGTTCAAAAAACTAATCTAATCTAATCACAACCCAATTCTGTCCTGCCTCTCTCTCCTCCGGCGGAAGAGTCAGGAACCAAGGAAGTATATAGGATAGGGGATGGGGAGAAGGAAGAAATGCGAACTAGCAAGGACTAAACCAAAATCTCCCGGAGGCAGGGGGAGTGAGGCCAAACCAATGTAACAGAATGACCATGTAAATAGACCACAATGTCAAGCAATGTAACAGAAAGGATCCCAGAAGCAGAACTAGAAGCATACCAACAAGAGAGAAATTGAGAGGGAGGAGAGAGAAAATGGAGAGAGACACCTGCAGCACTGCTTCACTAACAGTGAAGTCATCCCCCCACAAATGGACACTGGGGGCTTGAACCCAGATCCATGTGCATTCTGTGTGCTCTCAAACAGATGTATTACTGCCTCCCCCTCCATTGCCTTTTATTTTTATTAGTGGTTTATAAGATTGTGAGATAAGAAGGATATAGTTCCACACCACTCTCATAACCAACCGAAAGGCCCATAGACAGATGACTGGATAAAGAAGTTATGGGCTGGGGTTGGGCGGTGATATACCCGATTGAACATGCACATTACCATGTCCAAGAACCTGGGTTCAACCCCCACCCCCAACCTGCAGGAGGGAAGCTTCACAAGTGGTGAAGCATTGACTCAGTTGTCTCTCCCTGTCTCCACCTCCCCATGTCAATTTCTTTCTGTCTCATCAAATAAAAGGAAGTGGGGGATGAAAAATAATTCCTGGAAATGGTGGGTTCATTCTCTAGGCACCAAGTCCCAGCAAGAACCCTGGTAGCTGTTGAAAGACAAATAAATAAATAAATAAACAAACAAACAAACATTTATGGGTTATATATCAGTGGAGTACTACTTGTCGATTTAAAAGGTGATATTGTGGTGGGGTTTCTTTGGAACAAATAGATGAAACTAAAGGTGATTATGCTTAGTGAAGTAAATGACAAATTGAAAGACAGCTACCTGCACTGTCTTTTAAAAATGCTTTGCTAAGGACTGAGTGGTAGCACACCTGGTAGAGTGCACATGTTACTATGCTCCAAGACCAGGTTCAAGCCCCTGGTCTCCATCTCCAGGGGAAGAGTTTCACAAGTAGTGAAGTGGTGCTGCAGGTGTTTCCCCACCCCACCCCTGTCTTTGTCTCTCCCTCTCCATTTCATTCTGTCTGTAAAAGAAAGGAAGAAAACAAACAGGAAGGAATGGCCACCAGGAGCAGTGGATGGAGTTATTAAGAAGGCACTAAGTCCTAGTAGTAAACCTGAAGTGGGAAAAATGTTAAAATTTATTTATTTGTTTTAATTTTTTGAATTTTTAAAATTTATTTATTTTTGGATTAAAACAGAGAGAAATTGAGAGGGGAAAAGGGAGAGAAAGAAAAAGAGAGTGAACTATGCTCCTGCAGGTGGAGACCAGGAGCTTGAACCTGGGTCCTTGGGTATGGTAACATGTACACTCAACCAGGTGCACCACTACCCAACTCCAAGACTAATTTGTTGATTGATGAGTGAAGAGAAGGAGAGATGCGGAACATCACTCTGGTACATTCAATCCTGGAGTTCAAACTCAGGACCTTGTGCTTGTATGTCCAGGGCTTTAGCCACTATACTACCTCACAGATCTCTTTTAAAAATACATATTAGTTGGAGTCAGGCAGTAGTACAGAGGGTTAAGTGCAGGTGGCGCAAAGCTCAAGGACTGGCACAAGGATCCCAGTTCGAGCCCTCGGCTCCCCACCTGCAGGGGAGTCGCTTCACAAGCGGTGAAGCAGGTCTGCAGGTGTTTATCTTTCTCTCCCCCTCTCTGTCTTCCCCTCCTCTCTCCATTTCTCTCTGTCCTATCCAACAACAACATCAGTAATAGCTACAACAATAAAATAACAAGGGCAACAAAAGGGAATATATATATTGCACTACCATTGCATTGTAACATTATTTGAGTGTCTGGCATGCATCACTGGAAACCAACAGGGTCATATCCAATATCAGATTCACCACTAAAAGGTTAATTTGATCCTTCACCATACACATGACCACCTTCACCCCAAACTTCTGTTTATGGCTGTCAGCTTGTTTGGGTTTTATAATGGTTCTCTAATGAATTTGTGTGTGTGTGTGTGTGTGTGTGTGTGTGTGTGTGTGTGTGTGTGTGTGTGTGTGTGTCAGGGTCACTACCACAAGAGTCTAAGACTAGACCCAGATCCTCTATTTTTACTTTGCTTTCCCAGAACTGAGAACTGTACTGGGCATGGAGAGACTCAATGATTGTCCATTGAATCAAAGGACCTGGTCATCTTATGCAACTACTCAGTTTCTGATGAGTCTACTCATTCACAGATGCACATTTTAAGTACCTACTAGTGTAACCAGTCACCATTTACCTAGTACCACTCAGTGTCAGAACTACAAATATTGAATAGGGATGATCTCTATGCTCTGAGTTCGCCATTATCATCATATGGTATACCAAGTTTTGAGAAATGTGTGTATGTTTCTATAGGAGCACATCGACCACCATGTCCAACCTGGCAGTATTGACCTGACAACTTTCTAAATGTTTAATTCCAGCTAGGTTTTGAAAGGTGGGCAAGAGATTACCAAGGATATCAAGAGGAAGGCAAAGGAAACAGTACTCACTTAACATGTTATTGAGAAATTCACATGTACCTTTCTACAGATGAAGAAGTGCTTGGTCCAGAAGAACTTTTGCTAAGGAATGATCAGGTGTTCAAACATATGCTTTTGTTAGGCTTTCTCAGTCAGGATCATTCCTGCTTATCCTCAAAGAACTCGGGGGAATATGTATCGAGCCATGCTAACGATATGGCATTCTGCTGACATCTGGTGTCTTAGGGTCTTTCAGGGAATGAGACTTCCCTGAACTGTGGATTGTCACAGATACAGAAACACATAAGAGCAACATAGGCAGGAGTGCCAAGACATGACTCTAGAGAAGCAGGATCAGAAAGAGCCCACGATTCCATGACGGAGGGGGCGTGATAGGGTGAAGGCATAGGAGTGGAAGTGAGCTTGAGCTAGGAGTGTAGAGGGCCTGGTAGAAAGGGGCAAGGGACATGGCAGGAGATGAAGGAGGGTGAGTGAGTGAGGCAGGGCACCCAAGGAGGGTGTGAAATGTTCTCCAAAAAGCACGTGTCATGCTAAACTGCCAGGCTTTGAGCCACAGTTGTAGCATGTGGTCAGACTGTGAAATTGAATGATGTATGAGCTTTTGAGATGGCCTAGTGTCTTTTTGGAGAATTTTGGTTCTGACCTCCATGTAAAGTAGTTATCACTGGTCTGCCATTTCCTGTCCTTTGTCCTTTTATACCTTTGATTCCCTGTCTGTTTCACCTGCTCACTTTTTTTTTTTTTTGCCTCCAGGGTTATTGCTGGTGCTTGGTGCCTGCACCACGAATACACTGCTCCTGGAGGCTGTTTTTCCCCTTTTGTTGACCTTGTTGTTTTATGTTGTTGTAGCTATTATGGTTGTTGTTGTTGTTGGATAGGACAGAGAGAAATCGAGAGAGGAGGGAAAGACAGATGGGGAGAAAAAGATAGACACCTGCAGACCTGTTTCACCACTTGTGAAGTGACCCCCCCCCCCCACTGCAGGTGGGGAACCAGGAGCTTGAACCCGGATTCTTGCATAGGTACTATGCACTTCGTGCCATGTGCACTTAACCCACTGAGCTACTGCCCAACCCCCCCACTTCTAAAAATGAACTTGTTTTTGTTTTTCACCAGAGCACTGCTCAACTCTAGTTTATAACTTTGCTTGTGATTGATCCTGGGACCTCTGAGCCTCAGGCATGAAAGTTCTTTGGCATAGCCATTATGCTATCTCCCCAGCCCTCTAGCTAAACCTTTCCTCTGGCTTCCCTTTTTCTAAATATGTTCCTCTTGTGGCTTGGGAAGTGGCACAGTGGATGAAGAATTGGATGTGGAAGCATAAGGTTCCATGTCCAATCCCCAGAATCACATGTACTAAAGTGACTATATGGTTCTACCTCCTTCCCTTCCCCCCTCCTCCTCTACATTTTTTTTGCCCCCTTCTTCTCCTTCATGTCAGATTAATAAATCTTTAAAAGACCAAATGTGCACCCTCCTGTTCTTTCCCTGACTTGCCTTTCTCTTTCCTTCCATCACAGAAAATGATGAAGAAAGAAGCGCTTCTCCTCATCCCCAATGTCCTGAAAGTCTTCTTAGAAAATGGGCAGATCAAGTCATTCACATTCGATGGCCGGACAACTGTTAAGGTACACACAGAGTCTCCACTCCCTAGTCAGTGTGGATATCAATAGCTGTTGGTCCCCTGATCTTCACGGAGCTATTTTCTGGCCAATTGTGATAGCCTTTGAATACCAGTCTGCTAGAACACCCAGCTCTAAGGGAGTGGGGGGCAGTGGTTGTAAGCCATGTATGCATGAGTACATGTGTGTACACAAATGCATAGGTGCCATCTCCTTGTAAACTGCCTTGTGTCCATGTTACACTGGGTCCTACAAGGCTCTAGGGAGCTAAGGAATATAAAGCTCATTAACCCATTTATAAACCCAAGTGATAATCTGAGTCTTATAAATACAAAAGAAGAAGAAGAAGTCATTGGACATGTACTTAACAGAGTACTACTCAGCAATTTAAGAGATATAATGTGTCCTTTGGGACTGAATGGATGGTACAACTATAAGATGAATGGATGGACAACTATAAGATGATTTCACCCATGGAATACAGAGAATTGAAACACATGAACCTGAACAAAGAAAAAATAGTATATATATAGTCAACCCATATCTATGACCTTGGAAGAACTATGGTGGTTATTGTTGGAGGGGGTAGGGCATAGAACTTTGGCGGTAAGTGTAGTGTAGAATTACACTGCTATCATCTTATAAATCGTTATTAAATCACTAACCTATATATTGAAAAATAAATTTAAAAAAACTAAAGTGATGTGTACTGATACAATACCTATACAAGTTTACACGCAGCCACCAACACCCACAGTCTCTCAGGAATTTAGCTTTGCTATGCCTTGCCTCTTAAATATTTGCTTGTTATTTTTAACTTGATAGAACAAAGGTAAATCAAGAGAGTAGGGGAAGACAGAGAGAGATAGAGAAACTTACAGCACTACTTCCCTGCAAGTGAAACCTCCCCCTTGCAGGTGGAACTAGGGGCCTGAGCCCTGGTGATTATGCATGATAATTTATGCACTCAAGCAGGTGTGCTTTTGAAAGAGCACACCATGCTTACGCACCAAACCAAGACTTGAGAAGTACAGCAAACAGCCCCTTTGGCCATCCTTTTATGGGAAGAACAATTACTGAGCTTTGATTCTTTTTAAAAATTTGTTCAGAATCTAATTTGTCAAAAATTTTATTAAAATGTCAAACCATGCACTGAAAAAATAAATGCAGATTATTTCAATGCTACACATTATAAGTGTAAGTTGGTTTTACTTTTTTTTTTAAAGATTTTATTTATTCATTGATGAGAAAGATAGGAGGAGAGAAAGAAAGGACCAGACATAACTCTGGCACATGTGCTGCCAGGGTTTGAACTCAGGACCTCAAGCTTGAGAATCAAGCACTTTATCCACTGCACCACCTCCCGGACCACATGGTTTTACTTTTTAAGGCACAGAGGAAATTTCCCACACACATCTAGAGCCTTCTAGGAATGGGAGGAGAGTCAAAATAGAATCAGGGGGCCGGATGGTGGCATACCTGGTCGAACACACATGCTACAGTGCACAAGGACCCACCTTCGAGCCCCCGGTCCCCACCTGCAGGGGGAAAGATTCACAAGTGTTGAAGCAGAGCTGCAGGTGTCTCTTTGTCTCTCTCCCCCTCTGTCACTCACTTCCCTCTCCATTTCTGGCTGTCTCTATCTATAAATAAAGATTAAAAACAATAGAATCATAAAATTTAGGAAAAGGAGAAATCAACTTAATAGTGTTTATAAGGGAGCTCCACTGATTATATAGTTCCCCTCGAAGGTAGTAGAAAGAGATTTTATATTCAAAGCAATGGCCTCAGAGAATAAGAGGGAAGGTGCTCCTAGAAGTGTTAAGCAGAAAGGTTTAGGACACAACTACTTTTCCTTTTAGATTAAGGGAAAGAGAAGGAGTAAAGATGTTGTGTTTAAATTATTATTATTATTATTATTATTTTAGCCAGAGCACTGTATGGTACTGCTGGGGATTAAACCTTGGGATCTCAGTTCTTCAGGCATGAAAGTCATTTGCAAAAACAATAAGGGCAAAAAAAGGGAATAAGCAAATAAATAAATAAAGTCATTAAAAAAAAACCTTAACCACTACCCAAACCAAGAGACCCCTCATAGAATGGGAGAAGATCTTTTACATGCCATATATCAAACAAGAGTTTAATAACCAACGTATATAAAGAGCTTGCCAAACTCAACAACAAGACAACAAATAACCCCATCCAAAAACGGGGGGAGGACATGGACAGAATATTCACCACAAAAGAGAAAAAAGAAGCCAAGAAACACATGAAAAAATGCTCCAAGTCTCTGATTGTCAGAGAAATGCAAATAAAGGCAACAATGAGATACCACTTCACTCCTGTGAGAATGTCATACATCAGAAAAGGTAACAGCAGCAAATGCTGAAGAGGTTGTGGGGTCAAAGGAACCCTCCTACACTGCTGGTGGGAATGTCAATTGGTCCAACCTCTGTGGAGAACAGTCTGGAGAACTCTCAGAAGGCTTGACATGGACCTACCCTATGATTCTGCAATTCCTCTCCTGGGGATATGTCCTAAGGAACCCAACACATCCATCCAAAAAGATCTGTGTACACATATGTTCTTGGCATCACAACTTGTAATAGCCAAAACCTGGAAGCAACCCAGGTGTCCAACAACAGATGAGTGGCTGAGCAAGTTGTGGTATATATACACAATGGAATACTACTCAGCTGTAAAAAATGGTAACTTCACCGTTTTCAGCCGATCTTGGATGAACCTTGAAAAACTCATGTTAAGTGAAATAAGTCAGAAACAGAAGGATGAATATGGAATGATCTCACTCTCAGGCAGAAGTTGAAAAACAAGATCAGAAAAGAAAACACAAGTAGAACCTGAAATGGAAATGGCATATCTCACCAAAGTAAAAGACTCTGGGGTGGGTGGGTGGAGAGAATACAGGTCCAAGAAGGATGACAGAGGACCTGGTGGGGGTTGTATTGTTATATGGGGAAGTGGGGAATGTCATGCATGTACAAACTATTGTATTTACTGTTGAATGTAAAACATTAATTCCCCAATAAAGAATTTTTTTTAAAAAAGGGAAAAAAACTTTAAAAAAGTAATTTGCATAAGCATTATGCTGTCTCCCCAGCTCCAAGAAGTTGTGTTTACCTTATAGAGACTGAGTGGAGGGATGGGTGAGGATAGATAGCATGATAGTTATGCAAAGAAACTCATGCCTGAGACACCCGGCAGTCCCAGGTTCAATACCCAGCACCACCATAAGCCAGAGCTGGTCAGTACTGTGGTAAAAGTTTTTTTAAAAAAGACTCAGAGGGGTCCAGGCAGTGGCACACCTGATTGAGCATGCACATTACAGTGCACATGGATCTGGGTTCAAGTCTTTGGTCCCTACCTGCTTGGGGAAACCTTCATAAGTGGTAAAGCAGGCCTGCAAGTATCTGTCTTCTTTTTCCCTCTCTATCTCCTCCTCCTCTCTCAATTTCTCTCTACCCTATGGAATACAAAGGGAAAAAAATGACTGCCAGGAACACTGGATTACTCTGCTCTGGGACAGCAGTTTCTGCTCCTACCACTTCTGGACTCTCAAGAAACAGAATGCCATTTCAGAATAGATGTTTTATTTCATTTTTGACAAGTCATTTTTTTAATTTGTGATTAATAATGGATTAAAAAATTGTAAGATTACAGGTTATAGTTTCACACCACACCAACCACCAATGTTCTATGCCCCCCACCCTCCCAACAATAATAACCATAGTTCTTGGGAGTCGGGCAGTAGCGCAGCAGGTTAAGCACAGGTGACACAAAGCTCAAGGACTGGCTTAAGGATCCCAGTTTGAGCCCCCTGCTCCCTGCAGGGAAGTCGCTTCACAAGCAGTGAAGCAGGTCTGCAGGTGTCTGTCTTTCTCTTTCTCTCCTCTCTTGATTATTCTCTGTCCTATCTAACGACGACAACAACAATAGTAACTACAACAATAAAAAGAGATCAAGGACAACAAAAGGGAATAAATAAATAATAATAACCATAGTTCTCACAAAATCTTAGAGATAGTTTGGATACTCCTGGGCAGTTATGTTTGTTTGTTGGGGGGGCGGGGGTTGCAAGTCTATGCATTTCAGTTTTCTAGATTCAGCATATGAGTGAAGCCATCTGGCAGTTGTCTTGCACCTTTTTACTTATTTTCCTAAGCATAAGCACCTCCAGCTCCACCCATTTTGTCCCAAACAACACAATGCCATCCTTTTTTTGATTACACAGTAGTATTCTGTGAAATATATAACCCATAACTTCCTTGTCCAGTATGGATGTTTTAATGCAACCAATGCTGCCTAGACTGGTGGCCAGCTATAACACCTGCCCAGAAAGTCCACCTTGTCAGGGACTGGGTGGTGGTGTACCCAGTAGAGCTCACATGTCACCATGCAGGAAGATGTAGCTTCAAGCCCCTGTTTCCCAGCAGCAGGGGGAGGAAAGCTTCATGAATAATAAAGAGTTGCTGCCGATGGCCCTCCATCTCTTTCCCTCTCTGTGTCTTTTTCTTGTCTCTCACTTTCCATCAAAGAAACACCTACCAGGAATAGTGGAGTCACATAAGTGCTAAGTACCAACAATAAATCTTGTGACAAAAGAATAAGAGGATTAAAACTCACCTTGTCCTGAGGTACCTATGCTAGGAGAAAGGATAATCATTTATAGCTTCCAGGGTCTGACAAAATAGCTCACTGGATAGTGTGCTTGTTTTGCCATGTGTGCAACCCAGGCTTGAGCTTCCACCATATTGGAGGAAACACTGGTGCTGTGATATATGTTGTTACTATTATTATTATTATTATTATTATTATCTGAAAAAAATCAGCCTGGAATGGTAAAGTGTCAGTGGGAGCAAAAAATAAGAAAGAGAACAACTTTTGTGGCTAAGGAAATGGCTCCACTGGTAGAGAATCATACTGATTTGTGTACCTGAAGTTCCCAGTTCAATCCCTAGAACCACCTGTACTGGAATGTTACTCTCTCTCTCTCTCTGTCTCTCTCTCTCTCTCTCCCTCCTGCTCCTCCTCTTCCCACCTCTCTCCCTCCCTCCCTCCCTCTCCCTCTCATGTAATAAATAGATGAACCTTTCTAAAACAAACAAACAAAAAAAACCTTTCAGGGTCCAAAGAAATACTTCACTGGATACAGCACCTGCTTTGCCAGGTGCCCAACCCAGGTTCAAGCTCTGACACCATATGGTAAGTATCATGCTGGCACCATAGCTCAAGTACTAAAGTGTCTCTCACTCTGGAGAGGAGAGGAGAGGAGAGGAGAGGAGAGGAGAGGAGAGGAGAGGAGAGGAGAGGAGAGGAGAGGAGAGGAGAAAGAAACAAGGGGGGGACAGGTTGTGGCACAACCAGTAGAGCATAGACATTACCATGTGCAAGGACCTTAGTTCAAGTTCACAGTCTCCACTTGCAAAAGGGAAGCTTCATGAGCGATGGAGCAGTGCTGCAAATGTCTCTCCTTATCTCTGTCTCCTTGTCCTTTTCTTTCTCTCTGTATCCTACACTCTGCCAAAAAATAAAATAAATTAATTTTAAAAAAAGAAAGGAAGAAGGGGCCAGGTGGTAGCGCAGCAGGTTAAGCACACATGGTGCGAAGCACAAGGACCAGTGGTTCGAGCACCAAGCTCCCCACCTGCAGAGGGCTTGCTTCACGAAAAGTGAAGCAGGTCTGCAGGTGTCATTCTGTCCCCCTTTCTGTCTCCCCATCTCTCTCGATTTCTCTCTGTCTTATCCAAAAACAACAACAGCAATGGCAATGATAACAATAACGACAACAGGGCAACAAAAATGGGGGAAAAATGGCCTCCAGGAGCAGTGGATTTGTAGTGCAGGCACCGAGCCCCAGCAGTAACCCTGGAGGCAAAAAAAGAAAAGAAATGGAAAGGAAAGGAAAGAAGAGAAGAGAAGAGAAGAGAAGAGAAGAGAAGAGAAGAGAAGAGAAGAGAAGAGAAGAGAAGAGAAAAAAAGAAAAGAAAAGAAAAGAGAAAGGAAGAAAAAAAACATTCAGAATCAACTTTGCCAGTGATTCTCAGCCTAGGTGAGCACTATGCTCTATGATCCACATCCCCTCACCTCCAAGATAGCTTTTGGAAATGTGTGAGGGTGTTTAGAGCCATCCCAGTGGTTTCCAGTGTCTCGGGTCAGGGATGGTAAGGATCCTTTGGGAATTAGGAAAGTCCCTAAGTAAAAGTGTGTTCCACCCAAAGTGACAACAGTGCCACTGTGGCAAAACACCAAGCCCAAATCCCATGTGGTAGGAAATGAGAGTTTCTCTAGAAGATTGAGATCTATATGTGTTCCCTTCCTTGGAAACCTAGGACCTTCCTTAGGGGTGCCCCAAAACAGCCTCTTGGCTAACCTAGGTGTTGGTCCATGGGAGGGGCATTTAAATAGAATTAAGTAATTAAGTAACTCAGGGGTGTCAAAACACCCCTCCTCCAGATGTGGACACCTCCTTTGTGGCTGAAACTCTGCTGCTGCTGTTCCATGGGCTGGTATGTCCACTGCAATCCTGCTCTGCACTGAAGCATCCACTCCCCTCTGGCTCTGTTCAGAGGATTCTCGAAGCTTCTAACTCAGCCATCACTGGTTCCCAATAGCCCCAATTTTGCAGGGCAGCAATGATCCCTGGTTTGTGATCTCACCTGGTTGGTGACCTCAAGAAGGTGAAGGGTTCATTCCCAAGAACTTGGACAGGCTGCCAAAGTCACTCATCCCAGAGAGGTACCTACATGAATGGGCAGTCTGGCGTGGAGGCTGTTATACTTGTAACACCAGTTCGCAATCACTGAATTGGCCATCCATAGTCCCAGAGCAGCCGAACTGCAAACAAAACCTCATTTGTCCCTGCCAGAGCTCCAGCAACACTGGCAGGTCTGTGACTACTTGCAGAACACAAAGAGGCCCTCTCATGTACACAACCGATCTTCACTCTCATATTGAGCATCTTTTCACATTCGCTGAGTGGCCTGTTTGGCAGCCCTGGCTATGAGGGAACATGGCTTTCTTCCTCAGCCTTTGGGAGCTAAGAGATGCTCAATCTGAACACACCCATCAGAGCCCCAGTCCACACATAAGTCATAACAAAGAGGCGGCAGGAAGACTCAAAGCTGCCATTCATTCGAACAGCCCTCAGAAATGCTTTTGCAGGCACCCTGATATCAAAGGAGGGCAGCAGAGCAGACAGAGCCCAGGAGCCCTCAGACTGATGGCTGCAAATGAGACAGGTGGCAGAGTTCCTCCATGCAGATGCAGTTTTCAAGTTGCTGAATTGCTCATCTCAGAAAAGGCAGCTTCAATCCAAAAGGAAGTTTTTTTTGTTTTGTTTTGTTTTTGCACTTTGCCCATATTTCCAGTTCTTTAGTCTAAGCAATGAAACCAGAAAGAGGCTACTTTAGTTATATCCTGGTGGTTTTTGCTTCTGTGATGGCATGAGGAACAATTTGGTGGACAAACCAGAGTGAGCACTGGGAGACACGAGCAAGTGAGGGAAGAACCAACACTGTGCCTAGAGCTGTAGAAACACTCAGAAAACAAATACTAGGCTGCAAAAGACTTCCATGCCTGAGGCTTTAGAGTTCCAGATTCAATCCACAGCACCACCATAAACCAGAGCTGGACGCCAGGCGGTGGCACAGCAGGTTAAGCGCACATGGCGCAAAGTGCAAGGACCAGCGTAAGGATCCCTGTTCGAGCCCCTGGCTCCCACCTGCAGGGGGGTCACTTCACGGTTGGTGAAGCAGGTCTGCAGGTGTCTATCTTTCTCTCCCCCTCTCTGTTTTCCCCTCCTTTCTCCATTTCTCTCTGTCATATTAACAACAATGACAGCAATAACAACAATAATATTAACAACAGCAATTCTTCTTCTTCTGGCGTTTGCCCTTCTTCCGTGGCCAGTCAACAACATCTGGTTGAGCCTGATGTAAAGTTTCGAGACCTCCTTTGAATCTGGAGAGGTGGCAGTCATTGACTATGTGGGTCATAGTCTGTCTGTAGCCGCAGGGGCAGTTTGGGTCGTCTCTGGCTCCCCAGCGATGGAACATAGCGGCGCACCGGCCATGGCCTGTTCGATGGCGATTGAGGAGGGCCCAATCATAACATGCTAGGTCAAAGCCGGGTTGACGCTTGCAGGGGTCTGTGATGAGGTGTTTGTTCTTTACCTCAGCTGACTGCCAACTCTGTTTCCAAGAGTCTGGAACAGAGAAGTTCAGTGTAGGCATAGGGGACCAGATTGGGTGACGAGACGTCAAGCGTTGGACAGGGTGGGCGAAGATATCCGCGTATATTGGCAGGTCCGGTCGAGCGTAGACGTGGGAAATGAACTTAGATGATGCTGCATCCCGACAAATATCTGGCGGGGCGATGTTGCTAAGAACTGGCAGCCATGGAACCGGGGTGGAACGGATGGTTCCAGAAATTATCCTCATGGAGGAATATAATTTGGAATCGACCAAGTGGACATGGGGGCTACGGAACCATACTGGGGCACAGTATTCTGCAGTGGAATAGCATAATGCCAGAGATGATGATCGTAGTGTGGAAGCGCTCGCGCCCCATGAGGAGCTGGCCAGTCTTGCAATGATGTTATTCCTCGCGCCCACCTTTGCTGCAGTTTTTATGAGATGTTCGTGAAATGACAGAGTGCGATCGAGGGTAACGCCAAGATAGACTGGCTGGGCTTCATGCCCGGATTCTCGTATCGCCAAGCTGCACATTAAGCTCACGCGAGGCCGAGGCATGGTGTAGATGGAAAACAGATGATACCGTTTTTGCAGTGCTAGGGATTAGTCGCCATTTTTTACAGTAATCAGATATCAGAGGCATGTCTTTCGTGAGTGTTTCCTCAAGGATGTCGAACTTGGATGCCTGAGTTGCACAGCAGATGTCATCGGCGTAGATGAACTTCCTTGAAGAAGTTTCTGGGAGGTCATTGATGTAAATATTAAATAGCATAGGAGCCAGAACAGAGCCCTGGGGGAGGCCACTTGAGACAAGTCTCCATCAGCAATGATAAACAACAAGTGCAACAAAAGGGAAAAAATACCCTCCAAGAGCAGTGGATTCATGATGCAGGCACTGTGCCCCAGCAATAACCCTGGAGGCAAAAAAAAAAAAAAAACCAATACCAGCAGAGCAGTGCTCTGGTCTCTCCCTCTTTTTTTTTTTTAATCTTTTTTTATATTTATTTTATTTATTTATTCCCTTTTGTTTCCCTTGTTGTTTTATTGTTGTAGTTATTATTATTGTTGTTGTTGTTGTTGGATAGGACAGAGAGAAATGGAGAGAGGGAGGGGGAGACAGAGAAGAGGAGAGAAAGATAGACACCTGCAGACCTGCTTCACCGCCTGTGAATCTCTCCCTCTTTCTATTCCTCTTGTATCTCATAAAAAATAAAATAAAATAAAACGAAAAGCTATTGTATGAAAAGAGGGAAAAGAAAACCATGACTTTTTGCCTTGTGCCTTCCCAGGTCAAGTTCAGAAACACCTCCCTGGGATCTTCTGGTGGTTTACCCAATGGAGTGGGTCTATCTTTCTCTCCCCCTCTCTGTCTTCCTCTCCTCTCTCGATTTCTCTCTATCCTACCCAACAACAATGACAGCAGTAACAACAATAATAATAATAACCACAACAAGGGCAACAAAAGGAAAAAAACAGCCTCCAAGAGCAGTGGATTCATAGTGCAGGCACCAAGCCCCAGCAATAACACTGGAGGCAAAAAAAAAAATGAAGAAAAAAAATGAAAGAAAGTTTTATGAATAGTGGATTAGTTCTGCAGGTGTCTCTCCTCCCCCTCTATCCCTCTGTCTGTCTTTCACCCTCTATCAAAAAGAAAGAAAAATAACCACTGAGAGCAGTGGAGCTGTACAGGCACCAGGTCACAACAATTACCCTGGTGGGAAGAAAAAAAGAAGAAGGAAAAGGGAGTCAGGCTATAGCTCAGCGGGTTAAGCGCAGGTGGCGCAAAGCACAAGGACCAGAGTAAGGATCCCGGTTCGAACCCCGGCTCCCCACCTGCAGGGGAGTCGCTTCACGGGCGGTGAAGCAGGTCTGCAGGTGTCTATCTTTCTCTCTTCCTCTCTGTCTTCCCCTCCTCTCTCCATTTTTCTCTGTCCTATCCAACAACAACGACAACAACAATAATAACTACAACAATAAACAAGGGCAACAAAAGGGAATAAATAAATAAATAATAAATATTTAAAATAAATAAATAAATAAATAAAAAGAAGGAGAATAAGGAGGAGGAGGAGGAGGAGAAGAAGAAGAAGAAGAAGATGATGATGATGATGATGATGGAGGAGGCGGAGAAGAAGAAGGAGAGGGAGAGGGAGATGGGATAAGGGAGAATGGAGAAGGGAGAAGGAGAAGAAGAAAAAGAGAAGCACCTCTCTCCCTCCCTCCCTGTCCCCCTAGGATTCAGGTCTCTGACTAGCACCCAGGAATTACCACATCTTACAACACAGTGCCCAGGTCACCAGAAAGGCCAGTAGCTCTGACTGGCCCATGCTTTGGGTCTCAGCCTTCTCCCTCAACTTATCTTTCTTGTTCTCCAGTCTCCTCTGTATCTGGTGCTTGGAGCTGGAGTGCTTCTCCCTCTGAGGTGTCTTTTCTCTCCCACAGGATGTGATCATAACATTGCAAGACCGTCTTTCCCTAAGGTACATTGAGCACTTTGCTCTGGTTCTTGAGTATGCAGGACCAGAACAGAACCACAAGTTTCTGCTTCTCCAGGATAAGCAGCCTCTGGCTTATGTAAGTAACTCCTTTGCTTAGGTTCAATAGCTTTCCACAGGGCCTCTGCTAGGAAAGAGGGCCCAGGGCACTGTCTTCTAGAAAATTCTTAATGAAATGCTCGGCCAAATTCCAGAAGTCATACTTTTCAAACTGAGCTCTGTACTCTGTGCCTTCTGAGAGTTCAGGGTAATATCTCTTGTAACCTGAGACAGGCACAAAGATTATCAGTCCTATCACTGTAGGAAACATGAGGGTTTGTGATTTACACTGGCCGGCACTTGGAATGCTGAGTGAAAGAGCACTATCAACTCTCTGTCTCCTAAAAACCCTGCCTGCCAGACTTTCCTGCTTCTGAAAAGGTAGCATGGCCTTTCAGATGTATATTGTAATATGAAATGGTTAGCACAGGAAGTCTGGTGAAACCATTTGGGACCAGGACAAGTGCAGGCTAAGAGTGGACTGAGTGGGAGCTGAGACTGGGCAGCATGTATCCCACATCAACTTCCAAAGCAGAGGAAGAGAAAGCCTTTTATTGCCCCGGCCTTTGACAAAAGCCTGAGAGATCCAGCTTTGTGGGTTATCATTCCACCAACATTAAAGCACCAAAAAGTCTTGTGGAGGTAACCAGGAGACAGTAGGTGTCCCCAGAGAGGGAAGAAAGGAGTTGAACAGGGATTGTTGGAAAGAAAAGACAAGGTATAAGTGAAAATCCACATGAGATCCATATGCAGTGATGAAAGGAGTACAGGCCAGAAGCCCGCATATTCCCACATATGCAAGGAAGTTCATGAATATCTTGTTTAATCTCAAGAGTTCAAATGGGATTTTAAACTTTTTCTTCCTTATGAGAAAATCTCAAACATATACAAAACTCTAAGAAGTTGTACAGTGAACCCTCCTCACACATCCTAGCTTCAGCAGTTACCCACATATTTTCAACTTGTTTCAGCTGTTCCTCCAAATGGTAATGATATTTTATATTCTCTTATTTTGTTCTTCTTTTTTCCTACCTGGGCTTCAAAGATGCATAGTTTACTTCTGGGCCAACTTTTTATTAAAAAAATATTATCAGGATCAGGTTGTGGTACATCTGGTTGAGTGCATGTTACTATGTGCAAGGACCCAGGTTCAGGCCCCCAGTCCATACCTGTAGGGAGGAAGCTTTGCAAGTGGTGAAGCAGTGTTGCAGGTGTCTCTCTGTCTCCCTTCCTCTCTATCACCCTTCCCTCTTGATTTCTGGCTATCTCTATCTAATAAATAAATAAAGATAATAAAAAATAAAAAATATTATTTTTACTTATTGGGTAGAGACAGTTAGAAATCAAGAGGGGAGGAGTTAAGGAGAGATAAGGAGAGAGACACCTACAGCACTGCTTCACCACTCACAAAACTTTCTCACTGCAGTTGGGGAACAGTCTCGAACCTGGGTCCTTGTGCATTGTAACATGTGCACTTAACCAGGTGCGCCACCACCTGTTCTCTCTGGGCCAAGTTATTTATTCTATTTTTTTTTTTTTGCCTCGAGTAAACATACATAGAGAAGGGGAGAGACACCACAGCACTGGAGCTTCCCCAAGTGGGTGACTGCAAGCATCCATGTGCCCAACTGGGTGAGCTATCTTCGAGCCCCAAATAGGATTATAAATCAAAGTTGTGACTTCTTAGTGATTTGTTTTTATTTTTTTTGTTTGTTTGTTTTATTTTAACCACTGCCTAGCTCTGGCCTATAGTCGTACTGAGGATCGAAACTGGGACCTTGGAGCCTCAGGCATGAAAGTATTTTCCATAACCATTACACTATCACCCCAACCCCTTGAGTAAGTTTCCAATCAGCAACTTAACTCAACATCAGTTTGCAAGGTAAAGGCAATTGCCCCACAGCAAAAAATCAGTTAGAGATGTTTCTAGGAGCTTCCTCTTCCTGTTTAATATCTTTCACCTTAAACCAAATTGTTGATAAAGACCAGGTCCTGGAAAAGGGGTTCAAAAATTCTGCTCACTCCAGCCTGAAGGAAGATAAATGCCTGGCTCATCATCAATTTCCTCTTAGGATGATTAACAGTCAACCAAATGGCAGCAGAATTTCCTCTCCCCCGCCCCACATAGACCCCACCCCAAATTGCCAAGCTAGTTCCCACCTCCAGTCACTGATTCCAAATCTCTTTTCTACCCACCTCTCAACCCTGGGATTCAGGTGGTGCAGCGCACACACTATCACGGAATGAAATGCCTCTTCCGAATAAGTTTCTTTCCCAAAGATCCAGTGGAATTGCTGCGTCGGGACCCTGCTGCTTTTGAGTACCTGTACATCCAGGTAAAGGCCCTTTCACTTTCTGCTACCATTATCAGCTGTGGCCAAGTGAGTTGGTCTGGTGAATGGGAGCTGACCATGGCTGCAAGTCTTGTTTGTTTGTCCAGACAAGGCAGATCACATCAGTTTTTAGGAGGAAGCAACCCCAGTGACTCTGGCACCCTCATAGAACCCCCAAGTTGAACAGATAAATTGGGATAGCCTAGGGTCCCAAGCCCTGATAACTGACTCCAGTAATGAGACAGTTCCCAATTAAGTGTATTCGGGCATTTTTGCTGTTTGTGCCTCTTCCAGGCCAGATCTAGGGCTAGAGTGCTCGCAGTCAAATGAAAGAACTAAGGGAGTCGGGCGGTAGTGTAGCGGGTTAAACGCACTTGGTGCAAAGTGCAAGGACAGGCATAAGGATCCCAGTTCGAGCCCCCATTCCCCACCTGCAGGGGAGTCGATTCAGAAGTGGTGAAGCAGGTCTGCAGGTCTATCTTTCTCTCCCCTTCTCTGTCTTCCCCTCCTCTCTCCATTTCTCTCTGTCCTGTCCAACAGTGTTGACATCAATAAATACAACAATAAAAAAACAAGGGCAACAAAAGGAAATAAATAAATATTTTAAAAAAGGAAATAGAGAACTATACCAGCTTGCTCAAACCCATACACAGCTAGGTGCTCAAATAAAATAATGTGACATGCGCTATGACGTTGGTGATGTGTGATGCCAATTGGGACACCCAGGCAACAGTTTGCCAACTCTTTATGGGAGAGGAGTAGTAAAGGCTTCATGGAAGAAGTGACAAAGCATGTTCTTTGCCTTGCAGGGTGATTGAAGGATCTCTGAGTACAGAGATGGAGCAGGGGGTGGGGGAACATTCTAGGCAAAAAGGGTTGCATTGACAAAGGCTTGGCCTATGGAAAAGCATAGCATGATGAAAACTGTGAGTCCTTTATTATGGCTGAAGTGCTGGATGCAAGGTAAGAAGAAGGAGGAAATGAAATGGGAGGAACAAGAAGCAGATGGTAAGAGAATGCGCAGACTTGAACATGATTCAGGTGAAGCCATAATTTTCTCCAAAGTGCTCTCTCTGGCCCAGCAGCTTCAAGATCAACTGGGAACTTGTTAGAAATGAAAATTCTTGGGGCTCAGTCCAGTTCTACTGAATAGAAATGCTGGGGTTGAAGCCCAGCAATCTGTTTTAAGAAGCCTTCTGGGAGATTCTGATGCCTATGATGTTTCAGAATCACTGCTTTTGAGTAATGAATTATAGCCCTAGCTAGATAATTCCTAGAATTGTCTGGGGAAAATGGTGGGTATGTCCTACCTGAGACCAAATACAATACAAGTATAAGGAAGAGGGGTTCTTTTTTATTTTTATTTTTATTTTGCCAAAGTACTGTTTAGCTCTGGTTTATGGTGGTTCTGGGGATTGAATTTGAGACCTTGGAGCCTCAGGTATCATTTTGCATAATCACTCAGAACTATTCTCTTTCCACTCCCTCAGATGCTTCTAAATGTGCAGCCAAGATAGAGACATTCTGCCATTGGGCGGGGTCACTGAATAGCCTGATCAGATGAGTAATAACAAAGGATAGCACAGAGTCAAGGAATTACCCCCACTAGGAGTTATCAACATAAGAAATAATGATAGTTAAGTTGCAAGACAGTGATGGCAAGGATGAGGTGGAAGTCAAGTGGTTAGATACATACTATATATATATTATTTTATTCCACCAAAGTTATTGCTGGGGCTCAGTGTATGCATGATACCACCACTCCCAGTGGCCATTGTAATTATTATTATTTTTTCCCTCAAAATTTCTTCTTTTATTTTTTTTATATTTATTTATTTTTCCTTTTTGTTGCCCTTTTTATTGTTGTTGTGGATATTATTGTTGTTGTTATTGATGTTGTCATTATTGGATAAGACAGCGATAAAATGGAGAGAGGAGGGGAAGACAGAGAGGGGAGAGAAAGAGACACCTGCAGACCTGCTTCACCACCTGTGAAGTGACTCCCCTGCAGGTGGGGAGCCAGGGGCTTGAACTGTGATCCTTATGCCAGTCCTTGTACTTCGCATCATGTGGACTTAACCCGCTGTGCTACCACCTGATTCCCTGTTATTATTATTATTTTTAAATAAAGAGTGAAAGATAGGAGAAAGAGGTAAAGAGTGACAGAGGAGAGACACTGCAGTAGTGCTCTACTGCTCATGAAATTTCCCCTGTGAGTCCTAAAGCATGGTAATTTGTTGGGCATTATGCCAGCTCCCCTGAATTGCTTGATAATATAGCCTATTTACATAATCATTGTTTTGCCTGAAAGCTCTCCACCCATGCCTGCAGGGTACATTAATCCCGCCAGCTTTCTATCTTCCTAGAGTGCCTTGTTTTCTTCACCCTCTTCCCTAGCCAATTCTGTCCAGACTTGCCACTTCCGTTTTTTACCCTATAAAACCCGCTGCTGTTCCTGGTTTCACCCTTTTTTCTCTTCCACATCCTGACCTGCAGAAGGGCTGGCGTACATGGCAAGAGGTGGCCATTTATTAGCTCCATGTGACCTACACCTACTATGCTCAAACCGGACTCTGAGGCGTCCGCAAGAATAAAGATTTGTGTTCCTGCTCCGCCACAAGTTCCTGGTCTCCCTCTCTCCCACCCGCAACACTAGCCTGGCAGTAATACATGCACTTTGTGTGGGTAAACCACTTGCTGGTCCCTCAAGTGATATTTAGAGGACAAGAGCAGATAGGTTTTGGAGTTGAGCAGTGGTGCACCTGGTTGAGCACACATGTTACAATGCACAAGGACTCTGGTTCAAGCACCCACTTCCCACCTGGAGGGGGAGGCTTCACAAGCAGTGTAGTAGTGCTGTGGTTCTCTCTCTCCCCTCCCCCTCTCAATTTCTCTCTGTTCAATCAAATAAATTAATTTTAAAAGAACTGAAGTTTGTACTCTAAAATGAATTAGTGTCAAGATAAAAACTCAAGTGAGGTTGGGGGGGTAGATAGCATAATAGTTATGCAAAGAGGCTATCAAGCCTGGGGCTCCCCAAGTCCCAGGTTGAATCCTCTGACCCACCATAAACCAGAACTGATCAGGGCTCTGGGCAAAGAAAAGAAAAGAAAAAAAAGAAAAGAAAAGATAAGATAAAAGCACAAGTAAATGATAAATACCTTGCAAAAACAGCAAAAACGAGCAAATGGGTTTGACTTGATGAGAATTAGGTGGAGGGCAGGGGAGACAGAATAACAGTTTTGCAAAAAGATTCTCATGCCTGAAGCTTCAAGGTCCTAGATTCAATCCCCAACACCACCATAAAACAGCTGAGTAGTCCATCATTTGTCCATCTCTCTTTCTCTATAACATTCTCATTAAGTAACTAAAAGAATAAGAAGTATTAAATATAAAAGTTAACAGGATTTATTTATTTAAAACACAGAGAGAATTGAGTAGAAATGGCATCTTTCCCCTAAGTGAGGAAGTACAAGCGCAGGAATGGATCTGGGGAGAAAAGATGTGTTCCTTAAGGGTCATGTTGAGTTTTAGGTGTTCAAGGACAGAGCCCTTAAAAAGGTAGGGGAAGGGAGTTGGGGCTAGCGCAGCAGGTTAAGGGCACATGGCGCAAAGCGCAAGGACCAGCATAAGGATACCAGTTCGATCCCCTGCTGAAGCAGGTCTACAGGTGTCTATCTTTCTCTCCCCCTCTGTCTTCCTCTCCCTCCATTTCTCTCTGCCCTGTCCAACAACGATGATATCAATAACAACAACAATAATAACTACAACAAGAAAAAACAACAAGAGCAACAAAAGGGAAAATAAAGAAATAAATATTTTAAAACATTAAAAAAAAAGAGGTAGGGGAAATACCTAAAAAACTCAGAAGTGTCACCAGTGGTGATGCCTGGAGATGTGCTATGAGACATGGTCCATTTTGCCCTTTCTGACATGCTGAAATATTAGGAACGTTTCTTAAGACAACTTTGGTTCTCTTTCCAGCCCTATAGGTGCCAATGATTCTGCTGTGAATTATGTAAGTTTAGTTCTCACTTTTGTTTGCCCTTAATGTCTTCATTCAAGCTTTCAGGAATCATCTTGGTTAAAATATTTCAGAATTTGAAGGGCTGGGGAGATAGCATAATGACTATGCAAAAAGGCTTTCAAGGGGGTTAGGTAGCATAATGGTTTTGCAAAGAGACCCTCATGCCTGAGGCTCCAGAGTCCCAGGTTCAATCTCCTGCCCCACCATAAGCAAGAGCTGAACAGTGCTTTGGTAAAAAATAAATAAATAAATAAACCTATTGTAAAATGATGTAGTTGGTTACCTGAAATAGAAATGTTATAGAAACCTCTTCAAAATATTTTTTTATATTTTTTAAATATTTATTTTTCCCTTTTTATTGCCCTTGTTGTTTTCTGTTGTTGTAGTTATTACTGTTGTTGATGTCGTTGTTAGATAGGACAGAGAGAAATGAATAAAGGAGGGGAAGACAGAGGGGGAGAGAAAGAGAGACACCTGCAGACCTGCTTCACCACCTGTGAAGCGACTCTCCAGCAGGTGGGGAGTCAGAGGCTCAAACCAGGATCCTTATGCCGGTCCTTGCGCTTTGCATCATGTACACTTAACCTTCTGCACTACCTCTGACTCCCCAAAATAATTTTCTACTGGTTATTAGATATCTTTGTTATATAAAATGAAAAAAAAAAGGTTTTCATGACTGAGGCTCTGAGGTCACAGGTTCAATCTGCAGCAACACCATAAACCAAAGCTAAGCAGTGCTCTGGTAAAATAAATAGATAGATGGATAGATAGATAGGTAGATAAATAGATAGATAGATAGATAGATAGATAGATAGATAGATAGATAGATAGATAGATAGATAGACAGACAAACAGACCTACCAGGCAGGGGGAAATTTCATATTTAACATCTTTACTGAGGACTGATTAACACTTAACAAACTTTTTGTAAAGTGTGTATTTTAATAAGCTTTGATATGTTTATACCCATAAAACTCACCATAAAGAAGATACTGAACCTACTCAACACCTCCAAACCTTTCCTTGGGCCCCTTCGTAAATTTTCCTCCATCCCCAGGCAACCACTGATCTGCTTTCTATAAAGTAGTTTGCATTTTTCTAGAATTTTGTATAAACAAAATCAAGCAGTATGTGCATGTGCTATTATTTTGGTCAGTCAGCATTATGCATTTTGAGATCCATCGTGTACACATGAGTAGCTTTTTTTTGTCAAACTTCCTTTCTTTTTTAATTTATTGGGTAATTAATGTTTTACATTCAACAGTAAATATAATAGTTTGTACATGCATAACATTTCTCAGTTTTCCATATAACAATATAACCCCCACTAGGTCCTTTGTCATCCTTCTTGGGCCTGTATTCTCCCCCCTACCCACCCCAGAGTCTTTTACTTTGGTGCGATACGCCAATTCCAGTTCAGGTTCTGCTTGTGTTTGCTCTTCTGATCTTGTTTTTCAACTTCTGCCTGAGAGTGAGATCATCCCATATTCATCCTTCTGTTTCTTTTATTTATTTATTTATTGGGGAATTATTGTTTTATATCCTTCTGTTTCTGACTTATTTCACTTAACACGAATTTTTCAAGGTCCATCCAAGATCAGCTGAAAATGGTGAAGTCACCATTTTTTACAGCTGAGTAGTATTCCATTGTTGGACACCTGGGTTGCTTCCAGGTTTTGGCTATTACAAATTGTGCTGCTAGGAACATATGTGTACACATATCTTTTTGGATGGGTGTGTTGGGTTCCTTAGGATATATCCCCAGGAGAGGAATTGCAGGATCATAGGGTAGGTCCATTTCTAGCCTTCTGAGAGTTCTCCAGACTGTTCTCCACAGAGGTTGGACCAATTTGCATTCCCACCAGCAGTATAGGAGGGTTCCTTTGACCCCATAACCTCTCCATCTTTTTTTTAAGTTTTTATTTATAAAATGGAAACACTGACAAGACTATAGGATAAGAGGGGTACAATTCCACACAATTCACACCACCAGAACTCCGTATTCCATCCCCTCCCCTGATAGCTTTCTTATTCTTTAACCCTCTGGGAAGATGGACCCAGGGTCATTATGGGATGCAGAAGGTGGAAGGTCTGGCTTCTATAATTGCTTCCCAGCTGAACATGGGCATTGGCAGGTTGATCCATACTCTCAGCGTGTCTCTCTCTTTCCCTAGTGGGGCAGAGATCTAGGGAAGTGGGGCTCCAGGACACATGGTGGGGTCTTCTGCCCTGGGAAGTCCAGTAGGTGTCATGGTACTATCTGGAACCTGGTAGCAGAGTAATGAAACTGGTGGGTTCACATTCCACACCAGAGGTTTCTGGATGCAGGAGTAGCTCTTTTCTAAAGTTAACTATAACTGGCATACAGCTCTACTTTGCTTTAGGTGTGCTACATAATGGTTGATGTTTGCATACATCACAAAAAACAATCCTTACAGGAAATCTGGTCACCATATTTTCTGAGCATCTTTCAAATTTACAATGTTATATTGTTGATTATAATCCTCATGGTAGCTCATTCTTTTTTTATTGTTGAATCCATGGTATGAATGTTCTGAATTTATTCACTAGTTCATCTACTGATGGACATTTGGGTTGTTTTCAGATTTGGGCCACTACAAGTAAAACCATAAATGTTCATATCCAAAGTTTTTGTATGACTTATGCTTTCTTTCCTCTTGTGCAAATAAGGATGGATTTTTTTTTTTACCAGAACACTGTTAAGCTCTGGTTTATGGTGGTGTGAGGGATTAAACCTGGGACTTGGGAGCCTCAGGCATAAAAGTCTCTTTACATAACCATTATGCTATTTACCCTTGCCCAGAACAAAATGGTTTGATCATACCAAAGATCTGGCATTCATTATTATTTTAAATATTTATTTATTCCCTTTTTTGGCCCTTGTTTTATTGTTGTAGTTTATTATTGTTGTCATCGTTGTTGGATAGGACAGAGAGAAATGGAAAGAGGAGGGGGAAGACGGGGAGAGAAAGATAGACACCTGCAGACCTGCTTCACTGCTTATGAAGAGACTTCGCTGAAGGTGGGGAGCCAGGGCTCAAACAGGGATCCTTACACCGGTCCTTGCATTTTGCACCACCTGCGCTTAACCGGCTTTGCTACAGCCCAACTCCCTGGCATTCATTAATTTATGTAGAAAGGTCATATACCATTTTTCCAAAGTAGCTATATCACTGTTCATTTCATCCAGCCAGATGTGAGAATTCTGATTCTTCCACATCAACATCAGCACTCGGTGTTGTCTGTAATTATTTATTTAGTCATCAGATAATGCACAATGGTATCTCCTTGTGGTTTGCTTTTGCATTTCTCAGTGATTGTGATATTGAACATTTTTATGGGCATCTTTTTGATAAAGTGTAGTTCACATCTTTTATCTGCTTTTTCATTGTGATTCTTATTACTGAGTTTTGAGAGTTCCTTATATACCCTGCATGTAAGCTAGATACGTTATTTGCTTCATTTATCCCATTCACTGGTTTATTTTTTAGGTCTCTAAACAGTGCCTTTGCCAGAACAAAATATTTCAATTTTGATAGATTTTAGTTTGTCAGTTTGTTGCTTTCTAGATTGTATATGTGATGCCATGTCTATGAAATCTCTAAGTAAGGTCCCAGACATTTTTCTCTTAATTTTTCCTAGAAGCTTTATCTTCTTAGTTTTTACACTTTGGTCAGTGTCATATTTTAAGTTCATATGGTTTTGTTGTTGTTTTGCCTCTGGGTATTTATTGTGCTTACATGATTCTACCACTCCCAGTGGACTCTTATTTTTCTTAATACCAGACATAGATAGGGAAAAGGAAGAAAGAGATATAACAACATCACTCTACTCCATGTGACCCCCCCACGACATGACTGGTGCTCTTATTACTGTGTCAGGGGCTCAAACCCAGGTCCTCACACATGGTAAACGGTCCACTCTACCAGGTGAGCTATCTCTTTGTCCCTTGAGTTCACTGTTGTATGTGGTACAAGTTATCTATTCAACATATTTATTTATTTTATCTACCTATTGATTTAGTTTGCTTTTAGATACATACTTGTTCTACACCATTTTTCCTCACTAGACTGCTTTTGTACCTTTGTCAAAAATCAGTTTTCTGCATGTGTGTGTATCACTTCTCAACTCTCTTATTTTATTGATCTGCTTATCACTCTTTATAACAACATCACAATCCTGGTTACAATAGTAACCAAGTAGACTTCTGTTTAAGATGTTCTAAAAATCAGGTAATGTTTCTCCTTCAGCTTTGCTCTTCTTTCACAAGTTTGTTTAGGGAAGTCAGTGAAATAGCTTACTTGGATAGTGGGCTACTTTGCAGTGTGCAATCAATCCAAGTTTAAATCTGGTCCCCACTATTCTGAAGGAAGCTTCAGTGCTGTGGTCTCTCTCTCTCTCTCTCTCTCTCTCTCTCTCTCTCTCTCGTTCTATCTCTATCTTTAAAAATGTATTTTGTCTATTCTAGGTGTTACCATATGACTTCAAAACTAGTTTATCGATGTCTACCAAAACTCTGCTGCTTCTGATTAGGATTATGTTGAATCTATGGATTGATTTGGAAAAGAAGTGACATGTTAAAACATTTGATCTTATAGCCCATGAACACAGTATGTTTCTATACTTATTTAGACTATCTTTAGTGTTCTTTTTTCTCAGTAGTGCTTTCTACTTTTCAGTTAACAGGCCTTTCACATTTTGACAGATCGTAGTGCTTTTATGTCATTGTAGCTGGGTTTGATTTTTAGTTTAAATTTCCAGTTGTTTGTTGTGAGCATGTAGAAATACAATCCTAACTCCTTAATTCTAGTAGTGTTTTTGCATACATTTCACTGGACCTTCTACATAGATGATCACTAATGAAGCATTCTTTTCCCACTCTTTCCTATGCTATGATGATAACTCGAAGGCTCCCTAGTCCCTTAGTTCATGCTGATTCCACCTCAACAAAATGTGTAACTTGGGAGTCAGGCGGTAGCGCAGTGGGTTAAACGCACATGGAGCAAAACGTTAATGGACCGAACTAAGGATCCCGGTTCAAGCCCCTGGCTCCCCACCTGAAGGGGAGTCGCTTCACAGGAGGTGAAGCAGGTCTGCAGGTGTCTGTCTTTCTCTTCCCCACTCTGGCTTCCCCTCCTCTCTCCATTTCTCTCTGTCCTATCTAACAACAATGGCAACAATAACTACAACAATAAAACAACAAGGACAACAAAGGGGAATAAATAAATACAATATATATTTTTTAATGTGTAACTTGTCTAACCAAAGCTGAATCATTGTTCACTGAAGCTTTGATCTTCAGGGTTTCAAGACTTGTATATGCTAGACCAGTAGTTCCAGAGGGTCCTTAAGATAGCATAGAGAAGACTAAGTCATAATTGTTTTTGACCTGTAGACCCCAAGAAATGGTGTATCTGCCCCATCTCTTACACTAGGTCTCCAGACCATGTTCTAATGAAGAACTCCTTCCATTGTCTCTCTTCCTTTGTTCCGATATGAATCACGGAGCCTTTGTATGGCAGGAGGTTGAGTGTAGACACTAAAAAAGAAAAAAAAAAGACATGAGAAAAAGAAAGAAAGAAAGAAAATGCTACCATGACTCACTTCTACAGAAACCTGGACATTCTGCCTACTTGCAACTTGCCATTCTACACACCTGTTACTGAGAAGAGCATCTAATGAGAGGGTGGGGATAGATAGCATAATGGCTATGCAAAGAGACTCTGGTGCCTGAGGTTCCAAAGACCCAGGTTCAGTCTCCCACACCACCATCAGCTAGAGCTGACCAGTTCCCTGGTTAAAAAAAAAAAAAAAAAAAAGGATCTACTGAGTTCTATTGAGTAAAGTGGTTTGTTACCCTGAGACTCAAAGATAATATGTTGTTTCTTCTCCCAGGATAGATTATTTCTCTTTCTCTTTGTTTAGGATGACTTACTGACACTTTAATTCTTTTCCAGGCTACAAGGGAGTGGAAAGGGAGCATCTCCATTGACTGATAAGTTTGAACTGCCCTTTCTTGCAGAGTCGGAATGATGTGATTCGAGAACGCTTTGGAATGGACCCCAAGCCGGAGATGCTCTTAGGTCTTGCTGCCCTACACATCTATATAACTGTGTCAGCCACTCGGCCTAGTCAGAAGATATCACTCAAGAATGTGGAGTGAGTTGTGTTGGGACCTTTCAGGAGGGGTGCAAATTGCTATGGAGGGAAAAGGTGCAATGGTTGAGTTTTCCTGTACTCTCTGAGAACGTAGGCCTGGGATGGGAGCAAGAATTGGAGCTCCTTGTACTTAGATATGATACCCTTGAGCTATGACTTCTACTAAGAAACTGTGGCCAGTATTGTTCTTTTGTTCCCATCCCACTTTCTCTTTCTCCAAGTCCTATTTCTCCACCTCTGCCTCCTGGATTCTGTCAATTCCTGTCTTCTCATCTTCCTTTCTTTGTCCCACATTGTCTCTTTCACTAACTACTCTCCTTCTGTTTTCAGGAAGGAGTGGGGCCTGGAACCATTTCTTCCCCCCTCCCTCCTGCAGGGAATCAAAGAGAAGACCCTCCGAAAATCTCTCTCTCAGCAGCTGAAGGCCCACCAAACACATCCTTCCTGTGGCACCAAGGTATCCTGGGTTGTCCACTGGGCACCCTGCTCAGGCACCTGTAGCCATGGGCAAGGGGCGGGAGGGGCCTCCTAAGTGGTTTCCCAGAAGGTCTGATCTTCCTGGAAGCCTCCTCGTTATTTTTTATTATTATATTTTAATCAGGCACACATCCAGCTTGACTAAATGTGGAGGATATTTGAGAACCTCTTTCTAAGCCAGAGTCACTGCCCCCCACCCCCAAGATAGCTTAACACACCCTGCTCCCATACCCCTGCAGGCCTTTCTTGTAAATCTCAGCCTGACTGTGCTTCCTGCCTAGCAGGCAGGAGGGTGGTGAAAGAACTAGAATCTGCATGCAGATGTGGACACAGGCACTCCCATAGATTCCTCGCACCACCAACTATATAGTTTCTCTTTGAAGACGCAAATTTCCCCCTAGAGAGTTAAACCCTCCCTGCCTTGCGGTGCATCACATTGTGTTCTTCCCAGCTGAGAACACCAATGCACCCAACAATCTCCTTAGCAAACATTTTTTTTCAACTCCTTCCTCTCCTCTTCCTGGAGTGCTCAGGCTGGAGATAAAAAGTTGAAAAAGGGGCAGGGGTAGATAGCATAGTGGTTATGCAAAGAGGCTCTCATGCCTGAGGCTCTGAAGTCCCAGGTTAAATTCCTCTGTACCATCATAAGCCAGAGCTGATCAGTACCCTGGTAAAAAAAAAAAAAAAAAAAAAGTCCAGTCTCTGCACAGGCTAGCAGAGAAGCACAACAGTCACTCATAGCACAGTGGACCAGGCAGGGAAGAGGATTAGCCAGCTCAGCCCAGCCAAGGGGTAGGGGTGGGGTGGAGGTCAGGAGCAGGTGTACTGGATACTACAACTAAGTCTTGAAGAGCAGACAGGAGTTCGTCTAGATGGGTTGGAAAGGAGAAGAGACCTCTCCCAGTCAGAAAGCCCCATCTGTCCAATGGCCCAGGGAAATGAGGTATCGTGGTATATGGAAATAAATACAATATAAGGGTGCACAAGCAATAATTGAGTGCCGGCAGTGTAGAGAACATGCCTGGGAAAGGTGGAAGAAGGATGCCAACTCATGAAGGGTCTTGCAGACTGTCCAAAAGAGTGTGCTTCTTCCTTGGGTAATGGGTTTAACCTGGTAGATGATGTGAATATATGTCTCCTATAATAGTAGTATAGGTGAAGGTGTGTCAGTCTTGAGGGTGACCTGGCACAGATTAGGGAAGGGGCAAGGGAAGAGAGATAGGAGGTAGAATCAAGATAGTAGCCCCTAAGTGAGAGACCAGGTGAGGAGTCTCTCAGGTTTCTGACTCAGATGCACAGAAGATGATGGTACCACTGACAAGAGACCTTTTCTGTGAGGAAATGACAGAGGGAGGGCAAACTTGGAATTTAAGGATACATAGGATTAATGGTACCCAGTGAGACCCCCTCAGTCAAGACTCCTAGTTGGAATGCAGTATCTAGGTGGCTAGGAAAAAACCTCAGGAGAGGACAGCTGTGACTGGGATGTCAGAATTGGGGAAAGGCATGGAGATTACCCCAATAACAAAATGAATAAGCCAAATACTTATGAAAAGAGGGTTAGGAGAAGGGTTTAGAAAGATAAATGAGAAGCTAGACACAAGAGATTCCCACACTGGAACCTTCCTGCAGCTTTTCCCATGGTCTTCTCACACCTCTACAAGTGTGACCTGCTGATTAATATCTGACCTAAGATGTTCAGGCTTCTTCCTGAGAATATGGATTTACTTTCCTACATGCCTTCAGTCTTCTCATGTTTTTGGGGTGGGTTGTTTCCACAGGGCTCTGCAGTTCAGGCAAAGCTCCAGTACCTTCGAATTCTGAATGAACTTCCAACTTTCACGGGCGTTTTGTTCAACACTGTGGGCCTGGTCAGTGAAGGGAATGGGAGGGAGTGACAATTTTTGGGTACTTGTCCTGGGGTATACTGGTGGGTCTTCAGTAGGCCTCTAGGGTAACATTCGGTGCCCCAGCAAATATGCCTGAAGGCCTGTCCTCCTTCTCCTCTTTCTTCTCATGATGTGTTGGTTCATCTCTGGGTAAAATGGCAAAGAAAGAGGTGAGATTTGTGTTTGGTATCCTTTCATGAGATTTTTATGTCTCCTTTCCTTTATATCAGGGGTCGGCAAACTTCTTCCATGGAGGCTCCACAGTGAATTCTGTAGACCTCACAGGCGGACATGCAGGCCTCTGAGCCTGCTCCACAGCCCTGCCACTTTCACGTGGAAACAGCTGGAGACAGTGCTTAGACAAATGAGTCTGGCTGTGTCCCAATAGCTCTTGATTTACAGACTCCAAAATTTGAGTTCTGTGTGATTTCCATGTGCCATGGAATATGGTTCTTTTGAATGTTTTCCAACCCTTTAAAATGTTCAAAACGGTGCTTAGTTTGTAGGCCATACTGAAATAATAATAATAATAAGGAAGACTGGATTTTGGCCCATGGACCAGAGTTTGTCAACCTGTGTTATTACCTTCCCCCAGTTTTCCTTGCAACACCCCCCACACACACACACATATCCATCCCCCAGCCCACACCCTGCTACTGCCTGTCCTGAATCCATTAACATTGTGGGCTAGGGCCCAGTTAGTCTTCCTAAGACTGTGCCCCAGGCTACTTTACCCTTGTGAGCCCTGAGAAAGGGAAATTCAAATCAGCTTACCCCCTGGCTTCAGGTGCTTGTCATGTTCTGGGGGACATGCTGTCATGCATGTGGGCCATACTGATGGACAGCCACTTATCAAAGTGTCTAGAGCAGATGGAAAAGGTTCTTCGAGGTGATGCTAATGCCAGGGAATGGGCAGCAGAGGATTCAGTCTTGATGGTGCCAGGGACCCTGTCAGGACCATTTAAGGGAATCCACTCACTGGGCTGGGAGGTAGCCATTTACATACTGGAACTGGAGGATAGCTGACAGCCCACTGCCACCTCCCTCTTCCCCTGCACACCTACTGCCACTGCTAAACTTCTTTTTTTTTAAATACTTATAGTGGGGAGGAGGAGTTGTCAAACTTCATTCAGGAAGACTGTTTCTTGGTGTATGATACTGCTGAAATCCCAATAGGCTGTTCCTTTGGGGAAGACTGCTGTAGTTCATCTTTGGGTGGGGGGGCAGGAGATAGCTCACCTGCTAAATCAAACACTACCACGCACAAAGACCCAGGTTCAAGACACTGGCCATCACATGGAAGCTCCATGCAAAACTTCATGAGCACTGGAGTGGTGCAGTAGTCTCCCTGCACCCTCTATTTTCCCATTGCCACCAGAATTATGGCTGGGGCTTAGTGCCTGCATCACAAATCCATTGCTCCTAGTGGGGAAGGAGAAATAGAAAGGGATAAAGAGAGATACTTACAGCACAGCTTCACTTTCATGAAACTTCCCTCCAGCAGATGGACCAGAGGTGTGAATATGTGTGCTCTACCAGATGCATCACAGCCCAGGGCAATGTTTCTAGTTTAGGACTAAGACAGCATAAAGAGCAACTATTTCTACTGCATGCATTTGCTAGAGCCAGCTCTGCTGCTGCCTGTCTCCTGCTGAGGCCCAAGTGTCTTTGTAAACTGGTGATCCAGGGGGCCTAGCTCAGAAACAGAGGCCAAGACCATTTCCCCCTTAAAATTGTCCTCCTTCCCTGGCTCTAAGCCCTAGATAGTCCCAGACCTCACAGCCAAACCAGTCCAATGTCTGTCTTCTGTTTCCTCTTTCTGCTTCCTCTGCCCACCACTCCTGCCTTTCTGCCTGGTCACCAGGATGAGAAGCAGTCAGCCACTACTCTCCTGGTGGGACCCCGTCACGGCATCAGCCATGTTATTGACCTCAAAACCAACCTTACCACTGTGCTGTCCGAGTTCAGCAAGATCAGCAAGATCCAGCTGTTCCGGGAGAACCAGGGTGTGGCCCGGGTGGAGACCAGCATCATGGATGCCAAGGTAAGCCTGGTGTGGAGGGGTGACTTTCCACCAAGCAACCAAGGAAAAAGATCTGTGTCAGAAACCTTGAGCCTGTTAGATACAAAGTATTGAGGGAGGCTTCAGTGATGTGTTCTCTATCATGCTTTCTTTACCTCTCTGTCTCTCTCTAAAGAATAAATAGGGGCCAGGTGGTAACATATCTGGTAGAGCACATTACAGTGTGCAAGAATCAAGGTTCAAACCCTGGGTCCCCACTTGCAGGGGGAAAAAGCCTCACACATTGTGAAGGAGCACTGCAGATGTCTTTCTCTCCCCCTCTCTATATTCCGTTTCCCTCTCAATTTCTCTCTGTCTCTATCCAAAATAAATAAATAGAATATTTAAAAATAAATAAACATAAAATTTAAAAAAAGGTTCACCAGTGCTAGGGAAGACTAGGAAGTGTTTGATCAACCCATGAGACACCTTCAGCAGAGGACAAAGGAACTGAATTTGTAGGTGCCCCCACCATTTTTTTAACCCCTAGCAAACATGGAAATTTACTCAGAACATTAGGATAAATGGACCCGCCTTTGTGTCTCAGGACTCCCCAGCCACTGTCTGGCAGCCACAGAGAGGAATCAGCATAATGGCTATGCAAGACTTTCATGCCTGAGGTTTTGAGGCCCCAGGTTCAATCCCCAGCCTGACTACAAAACAGAGTTGAGCAGTGTTCTGGTCTTTCTCTCTGTATCTCTCTCTCTCTCTCTCTCATTAAAAATAAAATATCTTGGGAGATGGGCTGTGGCACAGCAGGTTAAGAGCACATGGTGGAAAGCGCATGGACAAGCATCGGGATCCCAGTTCCAGCCCTGGCTCCCCACCTGCAGGTGGTTTGCTTCACAGGCAGTTTTGCAGGTCTGCAGTTGTCTTTTTCTCTCCCTCTCTATCTTCCTCTCCTCTCTCAATTTCTCTCTGTCCTATCCAACGACAACAACGATAAACAACAAGAGCAACAAAAGGGAAAAAGTTTTTAAAAATAAAGTTTCTTTAAAAATAAAAAATAGGGGGAGTCGGGCTGTAGCGCAGCGGGTTAAGCGCAGGTGGCGCAAAGCACAAGGACCGGCATAAGGATCGCGGTTCGAACCCTGGCTCCCCACCTGCAGGGGAGTCGCTTCACAGGTGGTAAAGCAGGTCTGCAGGTGTCTATCTTTCTCTCCCCCTCTCTGTCTTCCCCTCCTCTCTCCATTTCTCTCTGTCCTATCCAACAACAACAACAACAATAATAACTACAACAATAAAACAACAAGGACAAAAAAAGGGAATAAATAAATAAAATAAATATTTTTTAAAAATAAATAAAATAAGTAAAAAATAAAAAATAGGGGCACGGGAGATAGCACAGCGGGCTAAGTGGACATGACACAAAGCACAAGGACTGGAGTAAGGATCCCAGTTCGAGCCCCTGGCTCCCAACCTGCAGGGGGTCGGTTCACAAGAGGTGAAGCAGGTCTGCAAGTGCCTATCTTTCTCTCGCCCTCTCTGTTTTCCCCTCCTCTCTCGATTTCTCTCTGTCCTATCCAATAATGATGGCAATAACAACAACAACAATAAACAGCAAGGGCAACAAAAGGAAAAAAAACAGCCTCCAGGAGCAGTGGATTCGTACTGCAGGCATCAAGCCCCAGCAATAACCCTGGAGACAAATAATAACAATAAAATATCTTTTTAAATGTTTTTAAGAAGAAAGAAATTACATGCAGACCATTTGAGGGCCTCTGCCTGCTGTGGGCACACAGCCTTAGAATCCTAGAGAAAGGGCTGTCTTAGTAGGAGAGGTCATTGGAAGAGACCTAGAACAGGTAAAGCCTACTTCCAATTTCCTCACCCAGAATTCAACTCTTGCAGAATCTTAGAACTTTTCCCACAGACCAGCTTGGGTAGCCTGGCAAGCAGCGATCATCATGGGTGCGGAGCCTGGCAGCCATGGTCAGCCAGCTCCCTCCACTAGTCAGTGAAGTGGGGGAGATGTGGGAGGGTAGGCCTGCCTGCCTGCCAGCTGGTGGAAGCTGTTGGAGGAGGTACAACTTGCCTTTTTTAAAGGATTTCCCATGAGAGTGGGGGAGGGTGAAGTTCTTAACAGATGAGGAGGCGGAGTGTTTGCAGTTTTGAAAAGAGAAAATTATTTTGGTCTTTGTGAACCCAGGAAAGCTGTGACATATTAATTCATCCACCTGTGAATCTTGGGATTCTCACTGGCTGAGGAACATGCTTGAGCCGGTTTAATTGGTCTGTGCCCACTTCCTCAACCAATGATTGCTACAGTCCCCAGATGTTGTTGGGTAAAGTGTCAAAAGGACAGGTGAGAGAGGGGAAGGAAAGACAAGATATGCAGGAAAGGTGTGGCTTCCTGCCAAGTAAAAATGGTTTATAACAGAGAAACAGATAAACTGTCTGTGCTCTACAAGTGATTTTCAACTTCAACTGCAAAACAGAATTTCCTTGAGGGCTTTTAAAAATAGTTTTTAAGGGAGATGGGCGGTAGCGCAGAGGGTTAAGCGCATGTGGTGCAAAGTGCAAGGACTGGCATAAGGATCCCGGTTTGAGCCCCAGGCTCCCCACCTGCAGGGGGCGTCGCTTCACAGGTGGTGAGACAGGACTGCAGGTGTCTATCTTTCTCTCCCCCTCTCTGTCTTCCCCTCCTCTCTCCGTTTCTCTCTATCCTATCCAGCAATGACAACATCAATAACAACAATAATAACTACAATAAAACAACAAGGGTGACAAAAGGGAATAAATAAATAAATATTTATTTTTACAAATAAATATTTATTTATTTTTATAAATAAATATTTTAAATAATAGTTTTTGAGCAAGGCAGTGGCACATCTGGTAAAGTACATGTTACAATGTGCCAGACCCCAGTTCAAGGCAGCGGTCCTCACCTGTAAGGGGAAGCTTCACAAGTGTTGAAGCAGTGCTGTGGGTATCTCTCTCCCTTTCTATCTCCTCCTCCCCTCTAAATTTCACTCTGTCTATAGCCAAAATAAATAAATAAAATATTTAAAATGTATTAAAAGTAAAAATAAATAAAATGTAAATGTCTAGGGACCACACAGTGACACACTTGGTTAAGCACACACATCACAGTGCGCAAGGATCCAGGTTCAAGCCCTTGGCTCTCACCTGCAGTGGGGAAAGTTTCATCAGTGGTGAAGCAGAGCTGTTAAGTGGCTTTCTGTCTCTTTCCCTCTCCATTCTCTCCTTCCCTTCTTAATTTCTATCTGTCTCTATCCAATAATAAATAAAAATAATTAATGTCTGTGTCCTCCTTCAAGTACCTGGAGGTTGTATGTAATTTAGTTGGTTGGTGGGTGAAAGCCAATCATCAATTTATTTATATTTAAGTTTAGCACGTGATTTGATATCAAGCTAGAAGTGAGAGCCACTGTGGTCCAGGAGGTTGCGCAGTGATAAAGCTTTGGACTCTCAAGCATGAGGTCCTGAGTTCGATCCCTGGCAGCACATGTGCCAGAGTGATGTCTGGTTCTTTCTCTCTCCTCCTAACTTCCTCATAAATAAATAAATAAAATCTTTTTTTTAAAAAAGTGAGAGCCACTCGGGAGTCGGGCAGTAGTGCAGTGGGTTAAGCGTACATGGTGCAAAGCACAATGACCGGCGTAAGGATCCCGGTTCGAGCACCCAGCTCCCCACCTGCAAGAGTCACTTCACAGGAGGTGAAGCAGGTCTGCAGGTATCTGTCTTTCTCTCCCCATCTCTGTCTTCCCCTCCTCTCTCCATTTCTCTCTATCCTATCCAAAAATGATGACATCAATAACAACAACAACAATAACTATAACAACAATAAGAAAAAAGGGCAACAAAAGGGAATAAATAAATAAATATTAAAAAAAATAAAGTGAGAGCCACTCATCTCTCAGACAAGAACTTTCAGGGGAGGACAGCAAGCATTGTTTGAGTGAAACACACTATTCTCATTTCTAGGAGTAGCCAAACCACAGCGGTGGGTGTGAATTCTACTCTGGAGAGACTATTTTCTTATTGGAGAGACTACACTCACAAGGACAAATTACCTGCCTTAATAGAACAGGCATGGAACTATGAAATCAGACAAACCAGATTCAGATATCAGCTCTACGACTTCCAAGCTGTGTGGCCTTGAAAAAAAATGCCTTAGCCTCTCTGAACACTGATGTCCACAACTGCAAAATGAAGTGCCCCTCTCAAAAGGTTGTTTTTCAGGGTTAAGTGAGAATGTATATGGGAAGTGTCTTTGCACACTGTCAAAGACACAATAAGTACTCAATAAGTGAGACCTTTTTCAAAGATTTTATGTATTAATGGGAGAGGAAGATATATCATTACTCTGGCACATGCAATTCTAGGTATCAACCTCTGAGCCCCATGCTCAAGAGTCCAATTCTTCGTCCACTATGATACCTCCCAGGCCACCATAAGTCTTTTTTTCTTTTTCTTTTTTTTTTTTTTCTAAAAGCAAAGCAGCGATGAACAAACATTAACTTGGGGGGTTGGCAAACCTGGTTAAGCACACATAGTATGAAGTGCAAGGACGCATTCAGGGATCCAGGTTCAAGTCTCCACTCCCCATCTGTGTGTGGGTGGGTGGAGGGGGAAAGCTTCGCAAGAGGTGAAGCAGTTGTCTATCTTTCTCTCTCCCTCTCTATTTCCCCCCTCCTCTCTCAATTTCTCTCTGTCCTATCCAATAAAATAGGGAAAAAATGGCCACCAGGAGCAGTGGATTTGTAGTGCTGGCACCAAGTCCCAGCAATAACCTTGGAGGCAAAAAGAAAGAAAGAAAGAAAGAAAGAAAGAAAGAAAGAAAGGAAGGAAGGAAGGAAGGAAGGAAGGAAGGAAGGAAGGAAGGAAGGAAGGAAGGAAGGAAGGAAGGAAGAAAGGAAGAAAGAAAGAAAGAAAGGAAGAAAGAAAGAAAGGAAGGAAGGAAAAAGAGAGCGGGGTCGGGTGAAAGAAAGAAAGAAAGAGAGAGAGAGAGAGAGCAGGGTCCGGTGGTGGCACACCTGGTTGAGTGCTTGCAGTACAATGCACAAGGACCCAGGTTTGAGCCCCCAGTCCTCACCTGCAGGGGGAAAGCTTCATGAGTGGTGAAGTAGGGCTGCAGGTGTCTCTCTGTGTCCCTCTCGGTCACCCCCTTCCCTCTTGATTTCTGGCTGTCTCTATACAATAAGTAAAGATAATTAATTTTAAAAAAAAGAAAGAAGAGAGAGCAAGGAAGACAAGAAGGAAAGAAGGAAGGAAGGAAGGAAGGAAGGAAGGGAGAGAAACATTAATTGAGGGTGGGGAGATAGCATAATGGTTCCACAAAAAGACTTTCATGTGTGAGACTCAAGTCCTAGGTTCAATCTCCCACACCACCATAAGCCAGAACTATGTAGTGCTCTGGAAAAAGAAGAAGGGGGAGCATTAATATAAAGCAAACATTGCAGATATGTTTGCGGTGGAGCAAGGTACAAAAGAACAAGAGTTAACCTAAAGTGGATCATAAAGTGCTAGGCACCAATTAGCAGGGAGAAGTGAGATGTGTTCTCAGGCAGAGAGCAAGCCCAGAAATGAGCAAGCTGTATATGCAGGTTGATAAGCAAAGTTGCTGCCCAGAGAGAAGAATCAGCAAAGAGACTGAAGAACTGAGGTGGGTAAAACCAGCTGGTTAAAAGCAAGAAAGACCAGACCAAGGAATTTGATAGAATAACAGAGATCCACTGAAGGCCCTTGAGCAGAGGAGTGACAGCATGCACATTGACTTGGACCAGTGTGCAGTATAGTTGGGAGCCAGGCCAGGGGTGAAGCCAGGGATGGAAGGAGGAGAGGGAATGGTTGTTTTACCATTGTTATGGTTATTATTATAGTTGTTATTGATGTCATTGTTGTTGGATAGGACAGAGAGAAATGGAGAGAGGAGGGGAAGATAGAGAGGGGGAGAGACAGATAGACACCTGCAGACCTGCTTCACCGTCTGTGAAGCGATTACCCTGCAGGTGGAGAGCCGGCGGCTCGAATCAGGATCCTTCCACCGGTCCTTGCACTTTGCGCCATGTGCACTTAACCCATTGTGCTACCGCCCAACTCCCAAATAAATAAATTTTGAGATAGAGACAGAGAGGCAGAGATCACAGCACCAAAGTTTCCTTCAATGCATTGGGGGCTGGCCTTGAACTTGGGTCATGTACATGGCAAAGCAGCACACTATTCCAGTGAACTATTTCACCAGCCCAGTAAGTCAATGTTTGTTTATTTAGTATAGAGATAGAAAGTAAGAGGAAAGAGGGAGATAGAGAAGGAGAGAGAGGGGCTGGGTAGTGGTGCTCCTGGTTGAGCACACACGTTACAATGCACAAGGACCCAACTTCAAGTCCCTGATTTCCACTTGCAGGGGGAAAGTTTTGTGAATGATGAAACAGTGCTGCAAGTGTCTCTCTGCTTCTCTCCTCTATTTAAAAAATTTTATTATCTTTTTAAATTTTGCCTCCAGGATTATCGCTGGGGCTCAGTCCCTGCACTATGAGTCCATTGCTCCTGTAGGCCATTTTTCCCCATTTTTGTTACCCTTGTTGTTGTTATTATTATTGTTATTGTTATTGTTGTTATTGCTGTTGTTGTCGGATAGGACAGAAAGAAATCGAGAGAGATGGGGAAGATAGAGAAGGAGAGAGAAAGACACCTGCAGACCTGCTTCACTACTTGGGAAGAGACCCTCCTGCAGGTGGAGAGCCGGGAGCTCAAACCGGAATACTTATGCCAGTCCTTTTGCTTTGCGCCATGCGAGCTTAACCCACTGCAGTACCACCCAGCCCCCCCCCCCAATTTATTATCTTTATTTAATAGAGACAGCTAGAAATTGAGAGGAAGGGGGGATATAGAGAGATAGACAGACACCTGTGGCCCTGCTTCACCACTTGTGAAGCTTCTCCCCTGCAGGTGGGGACTGGAGGGCTTGAACCTGGGTCCTTCTGCATTGTGTGCACAGCCAGGTGTGCCACCATCTGTTCCCTCTTTCTCTCTCTACTCTCCCTTCTTTCTTGATTTCTGACTGTCTCTATCCAATAAATAAATAAATTTTAAAAAGGAAAAAGAGAAAGACAGATACCTGCAGCATTGCTTCACTGCTTACGAAGCTTTCCTCCAACAGGTAGGGACCAGAAGCTCAAACCCAGGTCCTTGTGCATGATAACATGTGCACTCAAACAGATGCACCACTGCATTGAAAGTAATATCATCAGAAATGGGGAAACAACTAATGAGACTCTGAAAGAAAACACTAATTATCTCGAGATAATTAATACCATTAGTGTACTAAAACTGTTCCTATACCTCTATTCCTCGGAGGTGACATAGTGGATAAAGTTTTGGACTCTCAAGCATGACTCCCAAGTTCAAGCCCAGACACATATGTACCAGAGTGATACTCTTGTTCACTCCCTCTCTCAGACACACACAAAAAAACAAACAACTGAAAGGTGAAATAGCTGAACTAAGAGCACAACTAGATGAACACGCTAATACAATATCTAAACAGGGTAGCAAAATAGTTGAGCTACAGTAAACAGCAGAGGGGAGAGAGAACAGAATAACTGACACAGAAAACAGAATTAACAAGATTGAGGATGAATTAGAGAAAACTAAGAAAGAAGAGTACTTAAAAAAGATTAAAAGATACTGAAAACAACAACAGAAACATATGGGATGACTTCAAAAGAAGTAATATATGCATTATTGGCTTACCAGAGGAAGAAAGAGAGGAAGGGGAAGAAAGCATTCTACAGGACATAACAGCTGAGAACATTCCTGCTCTAAACAACATAAAGGTTGAAGAATCCCAGAGAGTGCCAAAGAGAATTAACCCAGACCTAAAGACACCAAGACACATCATATTTAGAATGAAAAGGGATAAGAAAACAGAAAGGATCCTGAAGGGTGCAAGAGGGAAAAAAACAATCACTTACAGAGGAAAACCCATAAGATTAGCAGCAGATTTCTCCATATAAACTCTAAAGGCCAGAAGAAAATAGCAAGATATATATTGAGCACTCAGTGAGAAAGGTGTTCAGCCAAGACTGTTGTATCCTGCTAGATTGTCACTTAGACTATATTGAAGCATAAAAGCCTCAGGCAAGTAACAGTTGAAGTAGTCAGCTATCATCAAGCCAGAGTATATAGGTAGGTAGGAAGGTAGATAGATAGGGTGAGCCACCAGAGTACTGCTCTACTCTGGCTTGTGGTGGTGCAAGGGATTGAATTTAGGACATCAGAGCCATGAAAGTCTTTTTGCATATCACTATGCTATCTCTCCAATTCTATTTGCTCTTGGTGGAGCAAACATGTGGCAGTGTTCAAATATCTACTCCTGAGAGACAGAAGCCCATGACTGTGACACCACTGGACCATTTCCATAATCTATTACTACAGGAGCAAGTATATGTGGGGTAGTGGAAGAAACTATTAAAAGAATGGCCCAAAGTTACAACTGAGGAGGGCCCCACACTACATATGTCAAAGTGGTCCTTTTTATTTATTTATTTTTTTTTTTAGTGATATAATAATGATTGACAAGACTGGGATGAGAGAGGTACAATTACACACAGTTCCCCCTACCAGAGTTCCAGATCCCATCTCCTCCATTGGAAGCTTCCCTATTCTTTATCCTTCTGGGAGAATGGACCAAAATTCTGTATGGGGTTCAGAAGGTGGGAGGGCTGTCTTCTATAATTGCTTCTCCACTGGACATAGCCTCTGACAGGTCAATCCATACCCCCAGCCTGTTTCTATCTTTCCCTAGTGGGGCAGAGCTCTGGAGAGGTGGAGTTCCAGGACTCTATGGTCATCCTTGTTTTGTTCTCTTTGAACTTCCTGGCAAATTCACATAGATATCATGGTAGTATCTGCAACTTGGTGGCTGAAGAGAATTGAAATATAAACCAAAACATATTGTTTAGTAAGCAGGAACCTAAAGGTAAAAATAGAGCAGAGGGGCCGCGTGGTAGTGCACCTGGCTGAGCACATGTGTTAGGTGCACAAGGAGCCAGGATCGAGCCCCTGGTCCCCACCAGCAGGGGGAAAGCTTCACGAGTGGTGAATCATGGCTACAGGTATCTCTCTGCCTCTCTCCCTCTCTATAACCACCTTCCCTCTCCATTTCTGACTGTCTGTATCCAATAAATAAATAAAGATAAAAAACTTATTAAAAATAGAGCAGATGAGATTTGGGGTCTTCATGTTTGAAGAAGCTAGTAAGTCTATTTTAGGTATATTCAAAGGGGGCCATGAATTTACTAATTTTACCTGAGCCAAATATCTAACATGCAGGTGGGCTGAAAGTATTGTCAGGGAAGATGGTTTAAAAGTTGGAAATAGGACAAGAAATCTGGATCAGGGCAGAGAGTAGCTCCCAAATATGGGGAAAATATATAAATACCGTTAACTCTAAACCCCATCGATCTGACCTAGGGCCCATGTCTGTCCATACTTAGCACAGGAGCCTGTGCAACCTCTGCATCCCTATCAGTCTGAACTCTCATTCTATGGTCATAGCTAGGAACAAGCTAAAAGGCTGCACTAATTTCAGACCAGTTTTCCTCAAGTGGAAGAGTATGTTGACCTAGCCTTCCTTCAGAGAGTGGGTCAATCCCTGCCATTCTTATTCTACATTGAGGTCAATGTCCTATAGAAGGCCACAAGAGGGTTTATGATGTTGTTCCTAGTGGAGATGACCAGTGATGTTGGAGAGAGGGATCTGTTAGAAGTCTAGGTCCATCATATCTATATGGAAATTCCAGGGTTCCCTCACTAGGTCCCCAGATGATGGGGTGGTCTAGTAGTGATGGAAAGGACCATCATTAAAAAGCACCAGTCTCTTGTCTTTATCCAGCTTTTGCAGTCCTTACTTTATCTGATACGGTTGGACTTAGAGTTATTGAGGGAAGTGAAATAGGAAGTCTCTCAGGAGGGTATCTAGGTCTAAGTAAAAAACATCTTATTAAGTACTTTATGGTGTCTTTTTTAGGTCTTTCTACTTGCTTGCTGCACTTTCTCCTCTCTGCTTCATTCTTCTCTCTCTCTCTCTCTTTTTCTCTCTCTCTCTTCCTCCCTTCCTCCCTCTCTCTCTCATATACAATAAATTTTTGAATGATTTATTGAAAATAAAACATTGTCTCAATTAGTTTCCTGTGGGTTGGTGTGTCTTCTGTTCTTTCCCTTGAGCTTTATTGCTCTAGTACATTCTGGAGGGACAAGCATTCTACTAGACTTCATGATCATTAACATCCTATTTAAAACAAAACGTTGTTGAAGGCTTTTAAGAAAATCTATCCAAGCTCCCTGCCTTGCTTGTGTCACCTTTGATTTTTTTTTTACCACTGTTAGCAAAACACACACCTGTGTTTCTTTTGTAAGCTGTGTTTGGCCCTTGCTGGGGCTTAGTTGGCCATGTGGAGGTATAAAGAAAGGCTTTCGGGGTAATGTGCTGAGTCAACTGGGTTTGCATTTGGCCCTTTCTATGTACAGAATTTTTGCCTTTACTCTGTTCCATTACTGGCAGGAGGCTAACTTTGAGAGAAGAAATGAAAGGTAAACAAATCAGACAATTAAGTCAATCAACCAGATAGTCATTCATTCAGCCTCCAACCCATCCATTAGACAAACAACAAGCCAGGTAGGCAGATCACTGGTCAGGATGACAGGCTGTTGGGCACTCTGTCTGTCTTGCAGCCAGCCTTTCAGCCAGGGCAGGAGTGAGTCAGACTCCCCTGCAGCCAGATTGCCCATCAGTCTATCCATCAGTCAACTGGTCAGCCAGTATTCTGGTTAGATGGTCCTTCATTGTGTTTGTCAGTCAAAGCCATTTCCTCAGAAAAACTCTTGCCAGCTTCTGGAACCAAATGAGTTGCACATTTGCACATTCATACTTGCACAGTAATCAGAGACATTCTTTTCTCTTCTTTTTCTATTCTTTTACCACTAGTGCTATGGCTGGAGCTCAATGCCTACAAGACTCCACTATTCTGTATAAGTACCGCACGCTAACCGATTGCACCACTGGAGCTCAAGACTCCACTATTCTGATGGTGGCCATTTTTTATTATCTTTATTTGTGTATTGGATCAAGACAGCCAGAAATCAAGAGGAAAGGGGGTGATAGAGAAGGGAGACAAAAAGACAACTGGAACACTGTTTTACCACTCGCAAAGCTTTCCCTTTGCAGGTGGGGACAGGGGTCTCTAATCTGGGTCCTTGCACACTGCAACATGTGCACCCAATCAGGTGCAATGGTAGTCACTTTTATAAGGGATGAGGGACAGAGGGGGGAGAGAGAGAGACACCTGTAGCACTGCTCTTGAAGCTCCTCCCCTGCAAGTGAGGCTCAGGGCCAGGCCCTTCTGCATGATGGCATGTGTTTTCTACCAAGTGAACCACCACTTCACCACCTGACCCCCCATTCTCCCCATATATTTATCCAGAGTACTGTTCTGGCTTATGATGGTACCAGGGCTTGAACCTGGGATCTTTATGGACTCAGACATGAAAGTCTATTGTGTAAGCCACTATGCTATTTTTGCCTGGTCACCAATCCAGGACATTCTATGTTCCTATCTCTGTATTTGTCAGGCCTTTCCATAGGATTCAATTGCATGATTGTTTCCTTCGTCCTATTTCATGCTAGATTATGTACTTCATGAGAGCAGGAATTCTGTTGGCCCCATTCTGGAAATGGATGCAGCTATCGATGGTTCAAGCTGTCCATAAGCTATATAGCAAGTATGTGTGAGTGACAGCTTGCTGGGTTGGTGGAGCACGATATATGAGCATTGCAGTCAGAGGGAAAGCACAGGACAAGGTGTAAGGGGGTTAAAAATGTATGATGTCTCCAGCAAACTGGAAATGATGTGTGGCTGCTAGAGCCCAAGGTGAAGGTCAGGGTTGGGAAGACACTATAGAGTTAGAGGAAGATATTGTTGAAGCCAGGCCCTAAGGGCTTTGTGTTACATTGGAAGGCAACTGGTGTGTAAGTGTTGTGCTATTGTACATATGAAATGGTACTGTGAGTTGGGTTTTGGAAAGACCCTAAGGCAGCAGTGGGAAAGTGAAGCAGAGTGAAATGAATGGAGACTGGAGCAGGGAGGCCAGTCAATCAGGAGGTACTTGGAGGGCCTGAGGTGTATCTGTCCACACCATTTTTTTTATTTTAATGAGAGTGAGAGATACAGAGAGAGACACAAGAGAAAGACCAGAGCACTACCCAACTCTGGCTTCTGGTGGTGCTGGGGATTGAACCTGGAACCTCAGAGCCTCAGGCATGAAAATCTTTTGCATAACCACTATATTGTCTTCCCAGCCCTCCACACTTTTTCCTTATCAAGAAAATACCACAATTTGTATGACTCCCTGGAAAGAACAGCTTGTGGCCAGAAGAAATGTGGCCTTAGTACTTCAGGACTTGCCATCCATTCACACATACTTCCAGAAGTTGTGCTCTGGGAGGAAGATGAAGTCTTGAGAGAAAACAATGGGGGAAACAACAGGGATAGCCATAATACCTCATGAGGGAAGTCTAGGAAATCTCAGACCCTCAAAATAATGGCAATAACAGCTTTCCATACCAAACTTCTGTGCACCCTAGCTCTGTGTACCTTCTTTCCATTGCTGTCAGGAGGTGAAGCAGACACATGTAGCTGATGCTCCCCCCCACTTCCTCCCATAGCCCTTCTGTTTATGTTTTATCCTCTCTGCCCCTTCCAACTAGTTGCTTCATCCCTGCTCTTCTTTGCATTAAAGAAGGGAGCCACTGCCCCTGAACACAGGTTGTTTTCCTCTTGATGGTTTAGCATAAACTCCATAGGACTATCACTAACTTTTTGCCTATAGAGCAGAGTACAAATGTCCTACAATGACGTGCAGTGTAATTGAGTGTACAATAATGATCACACAATTCAAAACAGGATTCCATTCAGCCAGGATTATGTGATATAGATATAACACTGTAAGAGTTCTCAGATAAGAATGCAAGAGAGGATTAAGAGTAGTGACTTTGGTGACTTTGGAATCCCCGCCCTCCTCAGGAATGAAATATGATACTCTGGTGGAAAACTGAGGCTTGAAGCCCAAGCCTGGGGAATGAGTCCAGTGGGGGGAGCTTGTGCAAGATTTGGCTAGAGAGAGAGATGGAGATAGTCAGAGATTATAGAACATGAACCCATCGTCACCTCAGAGAAACAGAAGTCAAGAGAAAAGAAAAAAAATCCAAAGAAAGGGGTTGCAGTTGACAAATGAAACAAGTTGAGAGGTATCAGGATGGATATAAACCATTCTCTTTAGCAGGGAATAAGCTACATTGCTGTCAGGTGTCAAGCTAGGGTCTGTGAGCTAAAAAGTGACCCACTCTGCTTTTGTAAATAAAGCTTTACTAGAATGTCATTATACTCATTTGTTTACCTTAGGGATTATCTGTCATTAAAGTACTAAATATTCAATTCTAGCTATGTGTTGCCATCCTGGCAAGATAACAGATTAAATGTGTGCAGCTTTAGCTAAGAGTAGAGGCAGGTTGAGTTCAAAACTTTCCCAAGATAATGATCCAACCAAAGAAGACTTGTATAGTTAGCAACATATTTTTTTAAATTTATTTCTTTATTGGGGAATTAATGTTTTACATTCAACAGTAAATACAATAGTTTGTACATGCATAACATTCCCCAGATTCCCATTTAACAATACAACCCCCACTATGTCATTTATCATCCTTCATGGACCTGTATTCTCCCCACCCACCCACCCCAGAGTCTTTTACTTGGGTGCAATATGCCAATTCCATTTCAGGTTCTACTTGTGTTTTGTTTTATGATCTTGTTTTTCAACTTTGGCCTGAGAGTGAGATCATCCCATATTCATCCTTCTGTTTCTGACTTATTTCACTCGACATGATTTTTTCAAGGTCCATCCAAGATCGGATGAAAACGGTGAAGTCACCATTTTTTACAGCTGAGTAGTATTCCATTATGTATATATACCACAACTTGCTCAGCCACTCATCTGTTGTTGGACACCTGGGTTGCTTCCAGGTTTTGGCTGTTACAAATTGTGCTGTCAAGAACATATGTGTTGAGTTCCTTAGGATATATCCCCAGGAGAGGAATTGCAGGGTCATAGGGTAGGTCCATTTCTAGCCTTCTGAGAGTTCTCCAGACTATTCTCCACAGAGGTTGGACCAATTGACATTCCCACCAGCAGTGCAGGAGGGTTCCTTTGACCCCATACCCTCTCCAGCATTTGCTGCTGTTACCTTTTCTGTTGTATGACATTCTCACAGGAGTGACGTGATATCTCATTGTTGTCTTGATTTGCATTTCTCTGACAATCAGAGACTTGGAGCATTTTTTCATGTGTTTCTCGGCATTTTGGATCTCTTCTGTGGTGAATATTCTGTCCAAGACCTCCCCCCCATTTTTGGATGGGGTTATTTGTTGTCTTGTTGTTGAGTCTGGCAAGCTCTTTATATATGTTGGTTATTAAACTCTTATCTGATGTATGGCATGTAAAGATCTTCTCCCATTCTGTGGGGGGTCTCTTGGTTTGGGTAGTGGTTTCTTTTACTGTGAAGAAGCTTTTTAATTTGATGTAATCCCATAGGATTATACTTGCCTTAGTCTTCTTTGTAATTGGATTCGTTTCATTGAAAATGTCTTTAAAATTTATGCATAAAAAAGTTCTGCCAATATTTTCCTCTAAGTATTTGATAGTTTGTGGTCTAACATCCAAGTCCTTGATCCACTTGGAATTTACTTTTGTATTTGGTGAAATACAGTGATTCAGCTTCATTCTTCTGCATGTTTCAACCCATTGTTTCCAACACCATTTGTTGAAGAGACTCTGCTTTCCCCATGTAATAGTCTGAGCCTCTTTGTCAAAGATTAGATGTCCATAGGTGTGGGGCCTCATTTCTGGGCTCTCAATTCTATTCCACTGGTCTGTGTGTCTATTCATGTTCCAGTACCAAGCAGTTTTGATGACAATGGCCCTATAATACAGTTTGAGATCTGGAAGTGTGATGCCTCCAGTTCTGTTCTTTTTTCTCAAGGTTGTTTTGGCAATTCTAGGTCTTTTCTGGTTCCAGATAAACATTTGTAGCATTTTTTCTATTCTCCTAAAAAATGTGCTTGGGATCTTGATGGGGATAGCATTAAATTTGTAGATGGCTCTGGGTAATATATTCATTTTGATGATGTTAATTCCTCCAACCCATGAACATGGAATATCTTTCCACTTCTTTGTGTCTTTTTCATTTTCTTTGAGTAGTGACTCATAATTTTCAGTATACAAGTCTTTCACTTCTTTGGTTAGGTTTATTCCTAGATATTCTATTGTTTTTGTTGCTATAGTAAAAGGAATTGATTTCTGGATTTCAATTTCTTCTAACTTAGTGTTTGCATAGAGGAATGCCACTGACTTTTGAATGTTAATTTTGTAGCCTGACACCTTACTGTATTGCCTGATGATTTCCAAAAGCTTCTTGCTGGATTCCTTAGGTTTGTCCATGTATACTATCATGTCATCTGCAAATAAGGAGAGTTTGACTTCTTCTCTTCCAATCTGTATCCCTTTAATTCCTTGCTCCTGCCTGATTGCTATGGCAAGAACTTCCAACACTATGTTGAATAGTAATGGTGATAGTGGGCAGCCCTGTCTAGTACCTGATCTGAGTTGAAATGCTTCAGTTTTTCACCATTGAGTATGATGTTGGCTGTAGGTTTGCTATATATAGACTCCACTATCTTCAGGAATTTCCCATCTATTCCCATTTATGTAGTGTTTTGATCATAAAGGGATGTTGTATTTTGTCAAAGCCTTTCTCTGCATCTATTGATATGACCATGTGGTTTTTGGTCTGCTTTTGTTGATGTGGTGGATCACATTGATTGATTTATGTATATTAAACCAACCTTGCATGCCTGGGATAAACCCCACTTGGTCATGATGAACAATCTTTTTGATATACTGCTGTATCTGGTTGGCTAGAATTTTGTTCAATATTTTCGCGTCTATGTTCATCAGAGATATTGGTCTGTAGTTTTCTTTTTTGGTTGTGTCCCTGTCTGCTTTTGGTATCAGGGTGATGTTGGCTTCATAGAAGCTGGCAGGGAGTATTCCAGTGTCTTCAATCTTCTGGAAGACTTTTAAAAGTAGAGGTATTAGTTCTTCTTTGAAGGTTTTGTAGAATTCATTTGTAAAACCTTCTGGTCCAGGACTTTTATTTTTGGGGAGATTTTTGATAACTGTTTCAATTTCATTAGCTGTGGTGGGCCTGTTCATGTTATCCACTTCCTCTTTACTTAGTTTTGGAAGTTGGTAGGTATCTAGGAAATCGTCCATTTCTTCCAGGTTCTCTAGCTTGGTGGCATATAGTTGTTCATAGAAGCCTCACATGATATGTTGAATTTCTGCTGTGTCTGTTGTGATATCTCCTCTTTCATTTAGTATCTCATTTATTTGGGTCTTCTCCCTTTTTTGTTTTGAGTCTGGCTAAAGGTTTGTCAATTTTGTTTACTCTTTTGAAGAACCAACATTTATTTTCATGGATCTTTTGTATGGTTTTCCTATTCTCAATGTTATTTATTTCTGCCCTAACTTTAGTGATTTCTGTCCTTCTGGTTGCTTTAGGGTTCCTTTGTTGTTCTTCTTCTAGGTCTTTAAGATGTGCAATCAGGCTGTTTATTTGTGCTTTTTCTTTTTTCCTAATGTGTGCTTGTATAGCTAGGAACTTCCCTTTTAGGACTGCTTTAGCTGTGTCCCAAATATTTTGATAGCTTGTGTCTTCATTTTCATTGAACTCTCAAAACATTTTGATTTCTTCCTTGATTTCCTCTTTGACCCAGAGGTTGTTAAGAAGTGTACTGTTGAGTTTCCACATTTTGGCACTGTTAGTAATCTTTTGTTAATTGTTCAGTGTTAGTTTAATTCCACTGTGGTCTGCGAAGATGCTTGGGATTATTTCAATGCTCTTGAATTGGCTGAAGCTGTCTTTGTGGCCTAATATATGGTCTATCCTTGAGAATGACCCATGTGGATTTGAGTAAAATGTGTATTCCAGTTTCTTGGGATGAATGACTCTGAAAATGTCCAATAGTTCTAGTTTATCTATCTCTTCATTTAGCTCCCTTATGTCTTTATTGATTTTCTGCCTGGATGATCTGTCAAGTTGAGAGAGTGGGGTGTTGAAGTCCCCTACTATGACTGTGTTACTGTTAATATATTGCTGTAGCTCTTTCAGTAGAAGTTTGATGAATTTAGATGACTTCTCATTGGATGCATAGATGTTAATAATTGTTAAGTCCTCTTGATTGACAGATCCTCTGAGCATTAAGTAGTGTCCATTCCTATCTTTTTTAGTCTTATCTATTTTAAAGTCTGTCATGTCAAATATGAGAATAGCTGCTCCTGCCCTTTTTTGTGGGCCATTGGCTTGTATGATAGTTTTCCATCTTTCACTTTAAGTCTGTGTTTGTCTTGTTGAGTCAGGTGGGTTTCCTATACACAGCACATTGTTGGGTTGTGTTTTCTGATCCATCTTCCTACTCTGTGTCTTTTAATAGGTGAATTCAGGCCATTGGTATTTATTGATATCAAAGATTGAAGCTATTTTAACGCCATTCTTGTAGAGTTTTAGAGTGTTTTGATATATGTCCTATTTGTGGTGGTCTGGTTGTTTATAGGAGACCTTTCAGAACTTCTTTCAGGGCAGCCTTGGTGATGGTTGCTTCCTTCAACTGTTGCTTGTCTGAGAAGGTTTTGATGCTTCCATCTAGTCTGAATGACAGTCTAGCAGGATATAGTATTCTTGGCTGAAAGCCTTTCTCATTGAGCACTCGACAGATATCTTGCCATTCTCTTCTGGCCTGTAGTGTTTGTATAGAGAAGTCTGCTGCTAATCTTATGGGTTTTCCTTTGTAGGTGACTCTTTGTTTTTCTCTTGCAGCCTTGAGGATCCTTTCTTTATCCTTATTCCTTTCCATTCTAAGTATGACATGTCTTGGTGTCTTTAGTTCTGGGTTAATTCTGTTTGGGACCCTCTGGGATTCTTGAATCTTTATGTCTTTGGTGTTGTCTAGACTAGAGAAGTTTTCAGCTATTATGGCCTGGAGAATGCTTTCTTCCTCTCCTTCTCTTAGTTCCTCTGGTAAGCCAATAATGCTTATATTGTTTCTTTTGAAGTCATCCCACAGGACTCTGTTGTTGTTTTCAGTATCTCTTAATCTCTTTTTGAGATCTCTTACTTCTTTTTTAGTTGTCTCTAATTCATCCTCAATCTTGCTAATTCTGTCTTCAGCCTCATAGATTCTATTTTCTTTGCCCTCTACTGTTTTCTGGAGTTCATCTATTTTGTTGCCCTACTCTGATACTGTTTTAGCCTGTTCAGCTAGTTGCCTTCTTATCTCAGCGATTTCAGCTTTCAGCTCTCTAATAACCATGAGATAATTAGTATTCTCTTCCATATTCTCATTTGTTGTTCCTGCATTTCTGATTACAATTTTTTCAAATTCTTTACTCACTCCTGTTATTATTTCCTTAGCTAATGTTTGGATGTTGAACTCGTTATTTTGTGCTTCACCCTCTGGAGGACTTTTAGCTGGACTCTTGTTCTGGTTCGATTCTCCAATATTTTTTCTTGTTGATTTAACCATTTTATATATTATGTTATGAGTTCACTTTATCAGTACTTTTCAAATTATTGATCACTATTGCCTGGATTGACTTGTGTCTAAGTAAGTTAATTAAAGGGTTCACAGTGGTGGAAGTTAACAGTTATTTCAATCCCTGAGTTGGAGCTCAGTGGTTTAAAAGCCTCTTTTTTTTCCTTCCCTGTAGGCTCTGAGAGCCTGAGGGCTTTTAAACTATCAATAGGCTTCTTAGCTTAATCACTGACTCCTGACCAAGAGATAAAGCAGGGTGTGGCAGAGATAATCCAGTGGTTATGCAAAAAGACTTTCACAGCCCCTCAGCTATGCCACCGAGGTATAGGTCTTCTGAGTTTCCTGGTTAGATCTCTGTCCCCTGGTGTCCCTTCCTGTCGCTGCTCCAGATTCTGAGGGTAGTAGCAATGGAGACTCAGAGTTGCACTTGGTGAGTCTCTGGGGAGTCCTCTCCTCCCTTAAGCTATCCCCTTGTTGGTGGAGCAGACTGGAGGTGGTGTCTCAACTGATAAACTGCTGAACTGTTAGCAGTCACTTAATCTCTCCTTAGTCCCCTCTCTCTGTCACCAGCCACACGTGTTTGTACTCACCAGTGATTTACTGGGTTCCTGTGGTCATTCTAGTCCTGTCTTGTTTTGTTCCCGGGTGGTCTCCTTTGGTATTCCTAGTTGATCCGGGAGAGGAGAGGAGAGGAGAACGTTGATAACATATTTGATGGAATCTCCGTGTTGTCCCTTCTTTTTAACTGTTACCCAATCAACATCTCACTGACATGGGGATGGACTCATTCTATCTTTGTAATTCGTTTAGCATTTAATATACAGCCATGGAAAACCTCCTCCCCAAATTCAAGGTGGCCCATAACCCCCCTTGGCTTCCTCCTCATTCAGCCACAAATAGTCTTCCCTCTCCTAAGGAGAAGGCTCCCCTGGTTGGCTTTTGTGTGACTAAAACTTCTCGTTCCCCCAACAAACTGCTTAGTTCTGCCTTTTGGTGGTTCTGTGGATTGAATATATGGAGCTCTGGTGCCTCAAGCAGGGATCTCTTGCACTGCTATGCTATCTCCCCAGCCTCTAAAATGTATATTAAGCCATACTAAAATTATAATATATTTTGGGCCAGCAGATGGCACAGTAGATACAGCAGAAGTGGAATCATATATTATATATAATCTTTATTTATTTATTGGATAGAATCAGCCAGAAATCAAGAAGGAAGGGGCAGATAAAGAAGGAGAGAGAGAGAGACACCTGAAGACCTGCTTCACTACTTGTGAAGCTTTCCCCTACAGGTGGGGACCAGGGACTTGAACTTGGGTCTTTGTGCATTATAGCAGGTACACTCAACCAGGTGTGCCACCACCAGCCCCTCAGCAGTGGACTCCTGAGGTCAATCCCCAGTATCACATGTGCCAAAGTGACCCTCTAGTTATCTCCCTCTCTCTCTCTTGTTAATACTTTTTAAATTTTTATTTATTTATTTTTGTTATCTTTATTTATTGGATAGAGACAGCCAGAAATTGAGAGGGAAAGGGGTGACAGAGAGGGAGAGAGATACCTGCAGCCCTGCTTCCCCACTCATGAAGCTTCCCCTCTGCAGGTGGGGACCGAGGGCTCAAACCCAGGTCCTTACACACTGTAACATGTGCACTCAACCAGGTGCACCACAACCCCACCCCTGTTAATACTTGTTTTTTATATAACAAAACAAAATTGAAATAGAAGGGGAGCTAGGTACTGAGAGAGAGAGAGAGAGACCTGCAGACCTTCTTCACCACTTGTGAAGCTTCTTCCCTGTAAGTGGGGAGCAGGGATTTGAACCTGGGTCCTTGAGCATGATAGTGTGTGCATTCAATTTGGTGTCCCACCACCCAGCCCCTTTTGTTTTTTAAAATTATTTTCCCTTCTAGGGTTATCGCTGAGGCTTGGTACTAGCACTGCGAATCCACTGTTCCTGGAGGCCATTTTCCCCCATTTCTGTTGCCCTTGTTGTGGTTGTTATTGTTGCTAAAGCTGTTGTTGTTGGATGGGACAGAGAGAAATGGAGAGAGGAGGGGAAGACAGAGATGGGGAGAGAAAGATAGATACCTACAGACCTGCTTCACCACTTAACAAGCGGCCCCTGCAGGTGGAGAGTTGGGGACTTGTACTGGGATCATCATGTCAGTCTGCGCTTTGTGCCATGTGCACGTAATCCACTGCAATACCACCCAGGCCCCCAAATTCTTTTTTTTAAATAATTTATTTCTTTATTGGGGAATTAATGTTTTACATTCAACAGTAAATACAATAGTTTGTACATGCATAACATTCCCCAGATTCCCATTTAACAATACAACCCCCACTATGTCATTCATCATCCTTCATAGACCTGTATCACCCCAGAGTCTTTTACTTTGGTGCAATACGCCAATTCCATTTCAGGTTCGACTTGTGTTTTCTTTTCTAATCTTGTTTTTCAACTTCGACCTGAGAGTGAGATCATCCCATATTCATCCTTCTGTTTCTGACTTATTTCACTCAACATGATTTTTTCAAGGTCCATCCAAGATTGGCTGAAAATGGTGAAGTCACCATTTTTTACAGCTGAGTAGTATTCCATTGTGTATATATACCACAACTTGCTCAGCCACTCATCTGTTGTTGGACACCTGGGTTGCTTCCAGGTTTTAGCTATTACAAATTGTGCTGCCAAGAACATACGTGTACACAGATCTTTTTGGATGGATGTGTTGAGTTCCTTAGGATATATCCCCAGGAGAGGAATTGTAGGGTCATAGGGTAGGTTCATTTCTAGCCTTCTGAGAGTTCTCCAGACTGTTCTCCACAGAGGTTGGACCAATTGACATTCCCACCAGCAGTGCAGGAGGGTTCCTTTGACCCCACACCCTCTCCAGCATTTGCTGCTGTTACCTTTTCTGATGTATGACATTCTCACAGGAGTGAAGTGATATCTCATTGTTGTCTTGATTTGCATTTCTCTGACAATCAGAGACTTGGAGCATTTTTTCATGTGTTTCTCGGCATTTTGGATCTCTTCTGTGGTGAATATTCTGTCCAAGTCCTCCCCCCATTTTTGGATGGGGTTATTTGTTGTCTTGTTGTTGAGTCTGGCAAGCTCTTTATATATGTTGGTTATTAAACTCTTATCTGATGTATGGCATGTAAAGATCTTCTCTCATTCTTTGAGGGGTCTCTTGATTTGGGTAGTGGTTTCTTTTGCTGTGAAGAAGCTTTTTAATTTGATGTAGTCCCATAGGTTTATACTTGCCTTAGTCTTCTTTGTAATTGGATTCATTTCATTGAAAATGTCTTTAAAATTTATGCATAAAAAAGTTCTGCCAATATTTTCCTCTAAGTATTTGATAGTTTGTGGTCTAACATCCAAGTCCTTGATCCACTTGGAATTTACTTTTGTATTTGGTGAAATACAGTGATTCAGTTTCATTCTTCTGCATGTTTCAACCCATTGTTTCCAACACCATTTGTTGAAGAGACTCTGCTTTCCCCATGTAATAGTCTGGGCCCCTTTGTCAGAGATTAGATGTCCATAGGTGTGGGGACTCATTTCTGGGTTCTCAATTCTATTTCACTGGTCTGTGTGTCTGTTCATGTTCCAGTACCAAACAGTTTTGATGACAATGGCCCTATAATACAGTTTGAGATCTGGAAGTGTGATGCCTCTGGTTCTGTTCTTTTTTCTCAAGATTGTTTTGGCAATTCTAGGTCTTTTCTGGTTCCAGATAAACATTTGTAGCATTTTTTCTATTCTCCTAAAAAATGTGCTTGGGATCTTGATGGGGATAGCATTAAATTTGTAGATGATTCTGGGTAATATATTCATTTTGATGATGTTAATTCTCCAACCCAGTAAGGATGTTTCATTAAATGCATAATTAAAGGTTGAATTAGTTTTGGTACCTGGGTAAGAGTTTACTTTAAATAAGTTCTCAAATAAAAAGAAATTGTCAGGCCTTGGTTAAACACATACATTACAGTGCACAGGGACTCAGGTTCAAGTTGGTCCCCCAACTGCAGGAGGAAAGCTTCACGAGTGGTGAAGCAGTGCTGCAGGTGTCTGTCTCTTTCCCTCTCTATCTCCTCTCCCTTCTCAATTTCTCTCTGTGTCTATCCAATAGTAAATATTTACATTTTTTAAATTTTTTATTATCTTTATTTGCTTATTGGATAGAGACAGCCAGAAATTGAGGACAGGGGAGATAGAAAGGAAGAGAGACAGAGAGACACCTGCAGCCCTGCTTCACCACTTGTGAAGCTTTCCCCATGCAGGTGAGGGCCGGGGGCTCGAACTCAGGTCCTTGTGCACTGTAACATGTGCGCTCAATCAGGTGCGCCACCACCCGGCCAATATATATCTTTTTAATTAAAAAAAATGTCAGGCCTTGTGGCTCAGTTGGGAATTCAGAAAGTTCCCATGACTATGCAAATCATCTTTTCTTCACAACCATCCTCCTGGTAATGCACATACTTCTCCCCTTCCAGTGTCCTATTATTTCTTCCTATCTCTTCCAGCCTCTGGTGCTGTTGATGGAGTGGCCTGAAGCCACCAACTTTGCCTGTCTGATTGCCGGGTACTGCCGCCTCCTCCTGGATTCTAGGAAGATGGTCTTCTCCAGGCCTGCCAGCCAACCTCTTCCACCTCCAATGATCAAGGCAGGTAGGGCTGAGCCTCGGTTTTTGGTGTACCAGATGCTCTTTGGACTCTGGAGACATGGAGGGAAAAAAAAAACACTGCCTTAATGTTCACCCCATTCTGCTAGCACCTTGCCTACCACATTACCTGGTTTACAGTGCTGAACTACTCTGTCCAACTTGACTACAAGTCGGGGGTGGGAGCCAGCTTGCCTTCAGATGCACCTGTCCTACAAGGGATGTCTGCTGACAATACATCATGATTGAGTCAGTGACTGAACACAAGCTAAAGATGGCAGACACACCATAGACAGCATCAACTGAAGAGCCCCTTTGGATCAAAAGCAAATCTTTAAAAGCACAATTATCTTGAAGAGAAGCATGGGCTTCAGGTATAGTTGAAGTAGAGTTTGAAAATGAAGAAACAATTGCTACCTGAAGTAAGAGGCCATGCAAGACCAGATTAGGGCAGTCGGGGGTGGTATAATAGATTAAGGGCTGGACTTTAAAGCATGGGGTCCCAGAATGATCTCCAGCATTTCATGTGTGCCTGAGTGATGGTCTGGTTGTCTGTCCCTTCATTAAAAGAATAATAATAGGAGAGAGCCAGGTGGTAGTGCAGCGGGTTAAGTGCACGTGGCCCAAAGCGCAAGGACCAGTTTAAGGATCCCGGTTGGAGCCCCCCCCCCCCCCCCCCCCCCCCCCCCCCGCTTCCCAACTGCAGGGGAGTAGCTTCACGCGGTGAAGTAGGTCTGCAGGTGTCTGTCTTTCTTTCCCCCTCTCTGTCTTCTCCTCCTCTCTCCGTCTCTCTCTGTCCTATCCAACAGTGACGACATCAAGAACTACAACAATAAAACAAGGGCAACAAAAGGGAATAAATAAATAAAATAAATATTTAAAAAATAATAACAATACTGTGCTACTTTGCCATGTGCATGACCTAAGTTCAAGGCCAGCCCCCAATGCATTGAAGGAAACTTTGGTGCTGTGATCTCTGCCTCTCTGCCTCTATCTTAAAATTTATTTATTTGGGGGTTGGGCGGTAGCGCAGTGGGTTGAGCGCACATGGCGCAAAGTTCAAGGACTGGCAGAAGGATCCTGATTCAAGCCGCCGGCTCCCTACCTGCAGGGGAGTCGCTTCACAGACGGTGAAGCAGGTCTGCAGGTGTTTATCCTTCTCTCCCCCTCTCTGTCTTCCCCTGCTCTCTCCATTTCTCTCTGCCCTATCCAGCAGCGACAACATCAATAACAACAACAATAATAACTACAACAACAAAACAGCAAAAGGAAATAAATAAATATTTTAAAGAAAGAAAATAACAATAATAAGTAAATCTTTAAAAAATTGATTAAATTTTTTTAATTGATTAAAAAAATAGACTGGGGTAAGACAGAGTGCTGGTCCAGAGAATATTACTATGCAAGAGACTTGGAGATAAGTGGGGTTCACTAAGAATGAGGTGAAGTGCAGTCCCCAAACAGAAAGCTTGTTTGGCGTATTGCACCAAAGTAAAAGACTCTGGAGTGCGTGGGTGGGGAGAATACAGATCCAAGAAGGATGACAGAGGACCTAGTGGGGGTTGTATTGTTATATGGAAAACTGGGAAATGTTATGCATGTACAAACCATTGTATTTACTGTTGAATATAAAACATTAATACCCAAAGAAAGAAAGAAAGAAAGCTTGCCAGTTAGTTAAGTCAGTGTGGACACCCTTGGGAGCTGCCACAAACAAGTGCTTTGAGGGAAGATGAGTCTCATCCAAAAGTTGCTGGCTGGAACTGAAGTGGGGAAAATAGAGATCCCCACCCCCACCCCTACACCAAGGAATAAAGACACCACATCATCAGATTTAAGGCTCAGGTTCATTCAGCAGATGTCTTTCCCACCTCAGCATCCAGGCATGGGATGGGAGGAGGGGGTAAAAGCTGAGACTCCACATGAGTCACCCTCTTTGTAATGAGAATTCCATCTACTTACCTTGTCATTTGATTAGCTCTTCCCCACCATGAGGCTGTCTGACTTTGCAACATGGTCAAATCACAGGCAGACTGGGGAGTCTGAAAAAAGAAACAAGGTGGCCCAGGAGCCAGCATAATGAAGAAAGTATTGGACTCTCAGCATGAGATCCTGGGTTTGAGCCCTGGCATCAGTTGGGCCATAGTGATGTTCTTGTTCCTCCCCACTACCATCTTTTTCTCCTCTTTGTCCATCATTGATAAATAAATACTTATTTATTTATTTTCCATTTCTTTTTTTTTTAAGGTGGAAGGGATTATTTTTTTAAAAAATTGTTTAAATCTTTAGTTATGTATTGGATAGACACAGCTATAAATTGAGAGGGCAGGGGTGATAGAGAGGGAGAAAGACAGATAGACACCTGCAGCACTGCTTCACCACTCGTGAAGCAGTAGTCCCCTGTAGGTGGGGACCGGGGGGACTCGAACCTGGGTCCTTGGGCACTGTAACATGTATGCTTAACCAGGTGCACCACCATCTGCCCCCTCCTTTTCTTTTTGTATTGGACAAGACAGAGAGAAATTGAGAGGGAAGAGGGAGATAGAGAGGAAGAGAGACAAAGGGACACCTGCAGACCTGCTTCACCACTTATGAAGCTTCCCCTGTTGGTGGAGACCAGAGACTTGATTAAAAAATCTTTTTAAAAAGATTTTATTTATTTATTTATTAATGAGAAACATAGGAGGAGAAAGAAAGAGCCAGACATCACTCTAATACATGTGCTGCCAGGGGTTGAACTCAGGACCTCATGCTTGAGAGTCCGATGCTGCACCACCTCCCAGACCACGATAAATAAATCTTTAAAAAGAAATAGAAATGTGATTCTGAAGAAGGGCCTCACTTTCAGGAAAATGTGCAACCTCACCCATTCCCTCCCCCCAACACTCTCTCTCAGCATGATCTGTATATCATAGCATTCATTGTCCATGGGAATTAGGAGACAATCAACTGACACAATTTTGGGTTATGATAGGTGACCCTAAAGCCTGCGGGGGGGGGTGAGGGGAGCAGGTGGTGGTACACTCGGTTAAACATACATAGCATTATGCGGAAGGATCTGCTTAAGACCCAGGTTTGAGCCTCCCTACCTGCAGTGGGGACACTTCACGAGCAGTGAAACAGGTCTACAGGTGTTTTTCTTTCCCCCTATCTCCCTCTCCCCTCTCAATTTCTCTCTGTCCTATTGAATAAAATGAGAAGGGAGAAAAGAAAAATATGGCTACAAGGAGGGGAGGATTCATGATGCCAGCGATGAGCTCCAGCAATAACCCTTGAGGCAAATAAATAAATATAAATAAATAAATAAATAAAATTAAAGCCTATAAAGGGAGCTCTTCATCACTTGATTGAGAAGCAAACAAACAAACCAGGAATGGGAAGGGCAGGAGCAGGACGGGGTGCCAAGTTGCTGCACTTCTCTAGGAAGATAGCTTGAAAATGGGCAGCCATACATACCATGAGGATTAAGGACAGCCCAATGCTAGCAGAGCCAGGCCTAGCATTGTCAGTGTCACCCATGGTCCTTCTCTCTATCATCATGTTCTAATGAATCATGCCACTCACTGAACAGAATAGAGAACAATAAAGGGGGGGCAGGTGGTGGTGCACCTGGTTGAGCACATGTGTCACAATGTGCAAGGATCCAGGTTTGAACCCCCAGTCCCCACCTGCAGGGTGAAAGCTTTGCAAGTGGTGAAGCAGGTCTGCAGGTGTCTCTGTCTCTCCCACTCTATCTCTCCCTTCCCTCTAGATTTCTGGCTGTCTCCAATGAATAAAGATAATAAAAATAATAAAAAGATAATAAAAATTTAAATGTAAATAAATAAATATTTTTTAATGTACTAGAACAATAAAAGGCACTGCAAAGGCCAAAGGAAGAGCCTTGAACCCAACAGTGCCATATGACCATCTAGTGAGGGTCATTTTGGGGTGGTGGGGGGTTCCACCTGCTGAAGATCCTAGGACAAGCTCTGTAGTCCTACTCATCCTACCGAAGGGTTGCTGCCATCAGATCAGAGACAATTCCGTTCTTAAATATCTCCATGGCGGGGGTTGGGCGGTGGCGCAGTGGGTTGGGCTCATGTGGCACAGAGCGCAGGACCGGTGTGGGGATCCCGGTTTGAGTCCCCAGCTCCCCATCTGCAGGGGAGTCGCTTCACAGGCGGTGAAGCAGGTCTGCAGGTGTCTATCTTTCTCTCCCCCTCTCTGTCTTCCCTTCCTTTCTCCATTTCTCTCTGTCCTGTTCAGCGACGAATAACATCAGCAACGGTGATAGTGATAGCCACAGTGAGGCTACGGCAACAGGGGCAACAAAAGGGGGGGAAAGATG